>NC_067428.1:2645186-2945186 GCF_009764475.1 Pristis pectinata
TAAACAAAAATACAAGTTAGAAGAAGCCAGGCTGGACTTAAAGCTGCTGCGACATTTGCCCAGATTTTGACAGATTCCTCTGCCTAACAGAGAGTGCTTGAAATACAGGTCCGGCAGCATTTGGGGAGAGAGACGAAGGGAGTTAATGTTGCAGGTTGATGACTTTCATCAGAGTTGAGCAGTTGTAATACAGACTGGTTAGCTGAAATTTTTGCATTTAATGTCCTGAGATGCTATTCCTCAAACTTGGGTTGCGCTTTGTTTTCTGGCCTCTTGTATTGTTTCAATGGTGGTCAGACTGGATTGAGGTGAAGTTAGAGGCAGGCAACAAGAAACAGAATCACCCTTGTGAACTGACTAGAGGTGCCCTGTGAGCCATTGAGTCCCTAATGTAGTACATTGAATTGGAAGGGCAAGTGTATCACTGCTTTACCGGAAAGGACTGCGGGTCCCTGGATGGTGGGAAAGAAGAGGTAAAGGGGCAATTAGGATGTGGTGGCATGAGTAAAGTGAGCTGCTATCTTCACTAAAATACTTAATTTCATTCCTGATCAATAACTGAGGAGAGAATTTAGGAAACCAGGAATTATTTTATTGAAATGTATAAGATTCTGAGAAGGCTTGATGGGACAGGTATAGAGAGGCTCGCTTGATGGTCTAGAACTCTAGTGTTAGGAGAAAGTTCTAATGGAAGGACATTGATCTGAATGTTAAGTTTCTAGCTGCACAGATGTTATGTGACCTGTTGAGTATTTCCCAACTTTTTTTTAATTCAGATTTTCAGCATCTTAAGTATTTAGTGCTTGGGCTTTGGCGGAGACTAAGACGACAGATTTCTTCTCTCAGATGGTGGTTAATCTGAGGAATTTGCACTGGTTTTGTTGTGGATTCCCATACTTCAGATTGGATGGAAATGCAGATATATGATGTACGGTAGTGAAAATGAAGTTTGGGTCAATGATCAACTGTGATATTAATGGCAAGTGCAAGGAACTACTTTTGTTTTTTTATGTACACGTGTATTCAAGTCGTTCAGTGTATCTTGTGAAGGACAGCGAAACTATGTTGATGTATTAGTAAACAAAACGCACCATTGGGAAGATCAGCAAATACATATGTGTTAATATGTATTAATATGCATATGTCATCAGTCATTTGAGCTCACTTGGCTTACTGTTCCGTTTTCATGATAATCAGCCTCTGAGTAAGATAAGACTAAGAGAATGCAGATTTCAACCTACATAAATTAGGGGTGGTGGTGGTACAGCTGGACCCAAACTGATTTGTTCCTGTCAAGATTGAAGCACAATGATGGTTAAGAATGAAATGAGAAAATCCAGTTAAAGGAAGGCACCAATTTTAAAATTAGAGTTAAGAAAATTAGGAATGAAATGAGGAAATGCTATGCCTACGGAGCAATGAAACCTCTCCTGTTTCCCATAAAACTAAATTTTGATGATGGAAATGTGCAATTTTTGATATTATTAAATGTGGATTTGGAAGAGTTGTAGAGCAAAAGCAGTTTGAATTGTGAAGTCAATTTAGTCATGATATGATATAAGTCATAGATACCATTCAGACTTCATCTAGGCTCAAGGGAGTTCTGTCTTGGATATCAGTGCAAAAAATGGAGAAAGAAGAATACCTAGTGCAACATTGTTTTATTTAATTATGCACATATTACACAGTACATTATTTGTAAATATGGTTTCTGTGTCGTCACTGATCACTTCTGAATTTATTCTTCCACTAAATCCTGATGCTTGCTTTGCCTCTTCTCAAATTGTTTAACATAAGACCGTTACAATTTAAAATTAGTTTACAATTTTTTCCTGTTAAACACATTGGGAGGCCAAAAGCCAGGGTCTTTGGCTCTGGCTTGAGGCCTGTGCTCTTGCTATGAATTACATTCCTCATCCCTGCTGCAGTATTATGTAACATTAGGTTGTTGCGATCACAGCATATTTATTCTTAACTGAGTTTGTAGATGCACATCCCTTGTGATCATGAGTGCCTCCATGACATCTACTTCTACTCTTTTCTCTGTCCACTCGCTCAAACCCTCAATTTGATTGTGGATTCTTATAACTGAATAGAAATTCATCTGGTCCAAACACTTGCACTCCGGCCACTCGAGATTGAGCTGCAAGTTTCTTTCCCAACTTCCTAGCTCCTCAGCAGCCTAACCTCTGCTAATTTGCACTGATCACCATTGATATTTTTGTCCACTAAAACTTGAAATTTAACTCTTCATTCTTGTGTTTATATCTCTCTGTTCTTGAGCCTAATGTTACTGTGACCTTCTCTAACTCTGCAATCACCCACCTTCAAACTATACAATCTTTCCATTCTTCTGACTTTGGCTTTGTGTACATGCTTTTTGCTTTGTCATCAATTGCAAACAAGCTTTGAATCTGTCTCTTTTAGATGTTCTGCAAAAGACTTCATTGACAATTTTTTTTAGTTGGCATGCAAATTTTAATTATCTCCTGAAGCAGCACGATTGATTCTAGCTGTATTTCTAGTGATAATGTTTTTATTTGAGTCAGAGGATTGTGGGTTCAAGCTTCCAGAGAATTGTGTGCACAAATTTAGGATGGCAATACTGATGGAATGCTGCACTGTTGGAGGTGCTGTCTTTTGGATGAGTTGTTAAACCAAGGTAATTTCTGTTCTCCTGAGGTGGTCATAAGAGATTCCATGATGCAGATTTGAAGAGCAGCAGAGTTGATCCCAATGTTTGGACAATGTTTATCTACGTCAGTGATTAAACTTCAAACAAAAACTTTGAAAATTCAGTAAGATGTCTTCAGATCATGTAAAATGCCTTGTGCAATTTTGAATATAAATTCTATAAATTCATGCTACAAAGCTTATTATGTAATCCAGTGTGTTCCAACAACTGGTGGAGACTTTCTCTGTTTAATTTGTAATCTGAGAGTCTAAGTAGTCAGTAGTATCGAATTATAGTATGGTGAACCCATATGCACTGTGTTCGTATAGATCCATTAAGATAGATTTGAGAATCTTTTCTGATAAAATTCCTGCAGGCTGGGCTGCCAACCAATGCCATAGAAGGTAATTTGTCAAAGTTTTGAATTTTATTTTGGCTAGGTTTGAGTGAGGCACTGAATGCCCCCTAGTGTTTGTATGTTTGTGGCTACTATTCCTGTAGCAGTAAGTGAACATCTTGATTACAATTTTGTGGGACTTGTATCTTATTTGGAGGTGGGTGATGCTGCCAAACTTCATTTATTTGGGAAGATTTGAACGACTGTAATCCTTGTGGTATTTTGATTAAGAAGTTGGAACAATACAGTATATGTACAACTCAGAATTTTGAGAGGTTGAGGCATTTTTGTTCCCATAATACAACTCTTATTCTTGCTGGAGGTCATGGAGTTAGGAGGTACCAGCAGCTTGTTGCTGGTACCTCCCAAACTGCTAATTTATATCTCCCTCATTGTGAATTCTGGTCTAATAAAAAGCTCTGAATTGCCCTCTTGTCGACATTATTCCTCTACCGTCAAGCTTATTATGTCTGTAATGCTGCTGACTTTTAATCATTGTTAATTGTCACTAAATAGGTCATGAGTATGTGGCGTTGTTATTAATCTATTGTTGAAGTCAGTTTGTCACATTGAGGTCTTACTATATTGGGAACCTATGGGTAAAAAACTTATTTTCTGCAAATTCTCAATCAGCCAGCATCAAAAGAAATTTTGAAAAAGTTACATATTAAGATGCCTGCCCTCTCTACAAATGGTGACTGACATGAATGTTTTCAACACTGTTTTGGAAGTAAATGAGAACGCATCCTTAATGTTTTTGCATGCAAATATTGTGTTAAAGTTTCAGTCTTAAGCTGTAAACATTGAGGTGCACTTGTTTTTGTTCCTCCAAGCTTGAGTTGTCTGAAGGGTGCATTTTGAATGGAGGAAGGTTCAAGCAGTTACTGTACATGCCCATTACTATTATGGTGCGAAAGCGTATTGGTAGAAGTGTTTTTGAGAATTTTATAGCTAAGGAGAAAGTAAGAATGCACCTCAAGCTTTTTAGTATCTGATAGGTTGTAATGAAATTGTTATATTATCTATCTTTCTACGTTGATGAATTGGAGGGAGCAGCATATAAAGTGTCCTGGTTCACCGATGACATGAAAATAGGTGGGAGGGCATACTGTGAAGAGAGTGTCTTGACTCTGCAACAGGGTATTAATAGGTAGTGAGTGGCAAAAAAATTGGCAAATGGAGTTTAATGTAGGAAAGTGAGGTCATGCATTTTGGTAGGAGGAATCAAAAGCAGACTATCATCCAGATGGAGAGAGATGACAAATGAGTGGAGTACAGCATGATCAAGGTGGCCTTGTACCTGAAGTACAAAATGCTCGCACGCAGCTGCAGCAAATGCTTAAAGGCCATTATACCATTTGCCTCCTTATTGCTTGGTGTTGGAGTTTAAAAATGAAGTGTTGTTACAATTGTGCAGGGTGCTGAGGCTGCATTTGGAATATTGTGTACGTTTTGTCTTTTGATTTAAGAAGTCATATGAAATTCTCTTGACTAATTCCTGAAATGAGAACGTTGTCTTATCATGAATAGCTAAAGAAATTAAATCTTTATTCTTTGGTGATCTTATTGGGAAAACATGAGTCTATGGGGCATGACAAGGTAGAAGGGGACATAGTTACAAGATAAGGGGGCAATCATTTAAGATGTACAGGAATTCTGCTTATGCTGTTCTGATGAAGGATCTCCTATGATGAAGGATTTCCTTCTGATGAAGGAAAGCTTGGTGGTACGTGCTTTCAGGCTTTTGTATCTTCTGCCCGATGGGAGGGGAGGGAGAGGAGAGAATGCACAGGGTGAGTGGGATTCTTGATTGTTGGCTGCTTTTCTGAGGCAGCGAAGTGTAGAGTTAATGGAAGGAGACTGGTTTTCATAATGTGCTGAGCTGTGTCCACAACTCTCTGCAGTTTTTTGTTGTTTTGGCCAGAGCAGTTGCCATATCAAGTCATGGTGCATCCAAATAGGATGCTTTACTATGATGCACTGATAAAAATTGGTAAGGTTCAAAGGGGACATGCCAAATTTCTTTAGCCTCCTGAGGAGTAGAGGTGCTGGTGAGCTTTCTTGGCCACGGCGCCTACATGGCTGGATGACTCCTAAGAACTTGAAGCTCTCAACCCTCTGCACCTCACACTGTTGATGTAGACAGAAGCATGTGCTCCTCCTCCCTTTCTGTAGTCAATGACCAGCTCTTCTGTTTTGCTGACATTTGAGGGAAAGATTGTTATGGTGCCATGACACCAGGCTCGCTCTCTCCTTCCAGTGCTCCGACTCATCATTATTTGAGATTCAACCCACTACAGTGGTTTCATCTGCAAACTTGTAGATGGAGTTAGAGCAGAATCTGGCCATGCAGTCATGAGTGTATAGGGAGTAAAGTAGGGGGCTGAGGACGTAACCTGTGGGGCACCAGTGTTGAGGATAATGGTGGTGGGGGTGTTGCTGCCTATCCTTATAGCAGTCTGTTGGTCAGGAAATCAAGAATCCAGATGCAAAGGAGGTGTTGAGTCCTAGATCAGAGTTTGGGGATGAGTTTGCTTGGAACTGCGGTATTGAAGGTGGTGCTGTAGTCAATGAATAATAGTCTAATGTAGGGTCTTAAAGCAGGTGGGAACCTCTGATTGAAGCAGGGAGAGGTTAAAAGTGTCTGCAAATACCCTGCCAGCTGATCTGTGATTTATTTTTTGTGTTTGTTCCACCTATTGTGTGTATTTTTGTCTGGTGTTAAAGTTCCTCTGCAATTAGAAAATGTGTTTATTAGGCAAGAAGTCTAATGAAAAGATTATTCACCTGAAACATTTAACTTTATTTCTCTCCTAAGTATTATTAATTTCAGAATCTCAACATTGTGAGGCAATCCTGTTCCTCCTTTGTCCCAGTGCCTTAGCTAGAGCTTGTTTGGACTGATCATGACTGAAAGATGGGACAATGGGAGCCTGAAGACCCACACTCAGAACAGCTTCTTCCCCTCCACCATCAGATTTCTGAACAGTCCATGAACGTTACCTTGTTATTCCTCTTTTGCACTATTCATTTATTTTTGTAACTTATAATAACTTTTATATCTTGTCTTGCACTGTACTGCTACCACAAAACAACAAGGTTCACAACATGTCAGTGATGAACCTGATTCTGATTGTGTAAATATGTCATGTTTATTGTCAAATAAGTTACTGCACTCTGCTGTCTGATTGAAAATTAGAGGATTTTGCAAGGAAGTTTTTATTAATTTATTTCCTTGTAAGTTCCGTTGGCAGAATCCAAAACAAAACGGATTCCTTTTTGATTTTTGGTATGTGGTATTTGCTGCTTTCCATATTTGTCTTTGGGAAGATGGCAATGAGCTACCCAGAACTGCTGTAATCCAATCAACAATGCTGATTTAGACTTGGCTACCATTAGAAGGCAGTTAAGAATAAACTGATATGTTTGGTTCTGGAGTTAAGTGCAAGCCAGACAAGGCCAACTTTTTTTACTGGGTCCTAGGAGTAGTTATTAAAGATGTGATAAAAGCTAGGGACTCATCCAAAAAGGCAAAATGAAATGAAAGGAAAACAGTTAATGTAGCTTGTAGTTATTGCTTGAATGCAGTCCATCACTAACGCTGCAACATTTTGGACTCGATAAAGGGATTCCAACATTAAGCATGATCTTGTATTTCTGATGTGCTACTCACAACTGCTTTCCCTGTTTGACTAAGGCAGCACTTCACTCTACCAATAGACAGCATTGACATGGTGTATTTTGATTGCCTGTATAATTTATCCTTAAACTCTGCAGCTGGGTATATATAAATAATAGCCTTAATTAGTTTCTTTTAACATACTTTGAATAATTAAATCTTGAATTATTTTGCTTATTGAACTGAAGTTTTGTTTAGTTGATTTGCTTGCTTTGATGCAGAAGTATTATTACGTTTTGCAACTCCTTTTACAGATTTTTTTCTGCATCCAAAATATATTTTGTGCTTAATATAATTTCCTTTTGAGTTTAAAATTAGGTTGAGCTTGGTATTAATTGTTGCTTTAAATAGTTAAATTTGTTTCTGAGAACATTTTCGGTTTAGAAGATTGCATACGAACAAATTGTTACGTGCAGCATCTGTTATCATATAAACTCCACAGATTTGAATCTTCCTTCACTACAATATACAAGTTGTAGTTTGGTTTTTCTGGTTTCTAATGGTGACAACCATAGCTAACTTCAAGGAGTAGTAAGATCTGTGAAATTTAATTGTAAAGAGAAAGAAATCTGCTGGATTTGCAAGTGATTTTCCACTTAGAACTGAAGTCACAGCTAAAACAAGTATTATCTCTTGTTTCTGTTAAGTATGCCGTTACCTGGGGAGAACGTGTTTTTCATGATGTTATGAAGATTCTCATACTTTAGATATTCCAGAATGGAAAATTAAGAATATGAGCTGCCATGTAACATGTTGAATAGAGAATCCTATGACAATTCTGATTCAAGCAAGATGAAAATTTGCCTGGTTTTATTTGGAAAACCATATTGAAGACCTGAACAATACTGAAGTTAACTGTATTGCTATTTATTTTGCTTAACCTCTTAATTGCAGTTAGCTATCCTACGTTCTTGATGTGTGAGATGCTGCATGAAATCAACTGGATTTGTTAATTCTGTCCAAATTTTTCAGCTGGAAATGTTCCAGAAAAGTAATTGTGTATCTGACAACTACTTCTAGCAAAAGTTATTCCTTCCTGAAACCAGGTGCTCTATTTTGTTTTAGGATCTTTTCCTTCCACCATCACTTGCTCTACATTTTTCCTTCTAAACAGTGCCTTGCCCTCCTCGCTCAACCCTGACAATTTGTAGTCCTCCTTGAATGCATAGCACCCTTTCCTGTCCTGTGCATGAATTATTTTTAGCTGTTTAGGGAAAATATGCCTCATTGTGGTATTGGTTTATTATTGTCACATGTACCGAGATACAGTGAAAAGCTTTTGTTTGAATGCCATCCAGACAGATCATGCCAATACACAAGTACATTGAAGTAGGAAAAAGAAAAACAATGCAGAATTTAGTGTTGCTGTTACAGAGAGAGTGCAGTGCAGGTAGACAAAGCGCAATGGCCACAACGGGGAAGATTAGGAGATTGAGTTAATCTTTTAGCTTGTTCAAGGTCTGTTCTTATAACAGCAGGGTAGAAGCTGTCCTTGAAACTGGTGGTATGTGCTCTCAAAGCTTTTGTACACTCTGCCTAATGGGAGAGGAGAGAAGAGAGAATGACTGGGATGAGAAGGGCCCTTGATTATGCTGGTTGCTTTCCTGAGGCAGCAGGAAGTGTAGACAGTCAGTGGAAGGGAGGCTGGCTTGCATGATGCACTGGGCTGCATTCACAACTCTGCAATTTCTTGTGGTCTTGGGCAGAGCAGTTGCCATACGATGCTGTGATTCATTTGGATAGGATGCTTTCTATGGTGCATCTGTAAAAATTGTTAGTCATCAGGGTCAAGGCCTTCTGAGAAAGTAGAGGCATTGGTGTGCTTTCTTGGTCATAGCATCCATGTGGCTGGACCAGGACAAATTGTTTGTGATATTTACACCTTGAAACTTGAAGCTTTCAACCATCTTCACCTCAGCACCATTGATACATAGAGGGGTGTGTGCTCTGTCCCATTTCCTGAAGTCAATGATCAGCTCTTTTGTTTTGCTGATATTGAAGGAAAGGTTGTTGTCTTGATACCATGCCACTAGACTCCTTATCTCCTTCCTGTACTCCATCTTGTCATATTTGAGATCCAGCCCACTATGGTGGTGTCATCTGCAAACTTGCAGATGGAGTTAGAGCAGAATCTGACCACGCAGTTGTGAGTGTATAGGGAGTAAAGTAAGGGGCTGAAGATGCAGCCTTGCAGGGCAGCATTGTTGAGGATAATTGTGGCGGATTGTTGCTGCCTATCCTTACTGATTGCAGTCTGTTGGTCAGGAACTTAAGGATCCAGTTACAGAGGGAGGTGCTGAGTCCTTGGTCTCTGAGTTTGGAGACATGAGAGACCTGCAGATGTTAGAAATCTGGAGTGACACACAAAACAGCCAAAATCTCCCAGTGGCTAGCTATTTTATTCCACTTCCCATTCCCCCTAACCTGTCTGTCCACAGGCTTTTCTACTGCCAAGTTGAGGCCAGACACAGATCAGAGGGACAGCACCTCGTATTCCACCTTGGTAGTCTCCAACCTGACAGCAAGAACATCAATTTCTCCAACTTCTGGTTACTCCTCCCTCTGCCCCCTCCCTTTGTTTTCCCTTATCTCACTGACCCCAGTACCCTTTCTCTTTCCCCTGTCAATCTGCCCATCACCCACACATTCCTCCCTCCAGTTCCCCTTGTCACCTTCCCTTTTATGCCATGGTCCATTGTCCTCTCCTATCATATTCTATCTTCAGCCCTTTGTCACTTCTACCTATCACCTCCCAGCTTGTTGTATCATTCCCACTCTTTCTCCCCCCCCCCCAGGTGGGTCCACCTATCACTCGTCAGCTCACCCCCCCCCCCCCTTTTATACTGACTATCTCCCCTCTTTCCAGTCTTGAAAAGGGTCTTGACCCAAAACATTGACTATTTCCCTCCATAGATGCTGCTTGACCCACTGAATCCCTCCAGCATTTTGTGTGTTGCTCCAGAAGTTTGGAGATGAGTTTGCTTGGAATTATGGTGTTGAAGGCAGAGCTGTAGTCAATAAATAGGAGACTGCTGTGGGTATCTTTTGTTATCCAGGTTTGCAAAAGATAGGTGTAGAGCCAGGGAAATGACATCTGCCGTGGACTTCTTCGGCAGTTGGCGAATTGCAGTGGTCGAGGTTGTCTGAGAGGCTGGAGCTGATGTGTGCCATGACCAGCCCTCTTGAAGCACTTCATGATGAAGGATGTCAGGGCCACTAAGTGATAGTCATTAAGGAAGATTGCCTTATTTTTCTTTGGCACCAGGATGGTGGTGCTTTTCTTAAAGCAGGTGGGAACCTCAGATTGGAGAAGGGAGAGGTTAAAGATATCAGTGAATACTCCTGTCATTTGGTCTGCACAGCATCTGAGAACACAGATCTCTGTCCAGGAGAGTCCCTTTCTGTGGGTTTGTCTCTAATGAAGCGGGTTCTCGAATTTGTTTTACTGCAAAAACAGTTTTGTTTATTATAGTAACTATTGTTGAGCAGGACAGACCTGCAATCCAGCCTTGTTATACTTAGAATACTTTTAAGTTAACTTTGGCTGTTTTGATCTGTGTAGTAGATTTTATTTGAATTGTATGAAATATTTATTGATTATGTGAAAGAGGAATAGAAAGAAAATAGCTTATAATTATATAAATGAACATGTTTCTTTTGTTACTTTGGTCAGAGGAGTGATTGAGTCTATTATTGACCAAAGGGAAATCATTTGCATTGTGTGAAACTACAGATTGGGATGTGGTGACCAACTGTCTGTTTTTGTGGACTATCACATCTGTCAGCTTAACATTGTTTAAAATGGAGAATGCTTGAAGGTGCTTATCAGTATTGAAATTTCCTTGCGTTAAGTTTAAACAGCCAGTCATTATTTGTTTCAGAGGTTGCAATCCATAATTGCACGTCTCATTTTTAAAGAAAAAAATTCTCATTGAAGTTTATTACGGATTTGGTATCTGTTGGCATTTATTTTCTTGCCAGAATTTGTAGTCCAACGCATTCTCTGAGGTGCCGTGGCTTTAATTAGGATCACAACAAAGTGCAGGTGTATTGTATGGCAAGATTTTTAACATTAGGCAATACTGTATTTGCATAGAACATGGAAATAAAATAATAGGTTTATAAGATTATTTAATCTGCTATCACAAGATATGATTTACAAACTTTAAAGTCAAGTTTTCCAATCATATTTACCCTAAAGTAAATCCAAAATACCTGTAGATGCTAAAAATCTGAAATAAAATTGAAAATACTGCAAACATTCAGTAGATTAGGCAGCATTTGTGGAGAGGGAAATAGTTAAAATTTCAGGTCATTGACCTTCAATTAGATTAGGAAAAAAGTTACTTACGGTGCTGAGAAAGATGCACAAGTTTGTGATGGGATGGAATGTGGGATGATAAAATATTAATATTAGGAGATTAATGAATATTATATATACACCCCTTCATCCCATATTCCAGAATGTGTTGTTTCACTAGATGCTGAAAAGGCGTTTGACAGAGTCGAATGGGAATATCTATTCACTACACTTCAAAAATTTAATTTTAGTCCTAAATTTATATCTGCGATTAAAATGATTTATTAAACACCTATGGCTTCAATACTTACTAATAATCAAAGATCTCCTTTGTTTAGGCTTTCTCGAGATACTAGACAAGGTTGCCCGTTAAGCCCTTTATTATTTGATATTGCTTTAGAACCCTTGGCTATTGCACTTCAGGACTCTTCAAATGTATGTGGCATTACTCGCGGACAGATGATTCATAAGATATTTCTCTACGCCGATGACCTGTTACTTTATATTTCTAATCCAGATGAATCTATCCCCGCGGTACTAACACTACTAGATCAGTTTAGTGTTTTTTCTGGCTATAGATTAAATCTTAATAAGAGTGAACTTTTTCCATTGAATATGCCAACCCCAATTTATAGCCAATTACCTTTTAGATTGGTAACTGACAATTTAATGTATTTGGGTGTTAAAATTACCAAGAAACATAAGGACTTATTTAAAGCTAATCTATTGCCTTTAATTGACCATGTTAAACAATTATTTACTAAGTGGTCTCCACTGTCTTTATCATTGGTAGGCCGAATTAATGCCATTAAGATGAATATTTTACGAAAATTTTTATATTTATTTCAAGGGATTCCAACCTTTATCCCAAAATCTTTTTTTGACACTATTGATTCTAAAATTCTTTCATATATTTGGCAGAATAAAAACCCGAGGTTAAGTAAGAAATATTTACAGAAATTAAAAAAAGGATGGTGGTTTGGCCTTGCCTAACTTTAGATTATACTATTGGGCAATTAATATTAGGTATTTAATTTTTTGGATACAAGATTCTGATGTAATTCAGTGTCCCAAATGGGTATTCCTTGAGCACCAATCAGTTCTTGACTTTTCATTAGTTTCTATTTTAGGTGCTTCACTCCCTTTTGCACTTACCAAGTTAAGTAAACATACGACTAACCCAATTGTTAAACATACAATACGAATATGGTTTCAATTTTGTAAATTTTTTGGATTGAATAAATTTAATTTGTCAAGTCCCATTCAATCTAATTTTTTCTTTCATCCATCTAGAGCTGACTCAGATTTTTCCATATAGAAAAGGAAGGGAATAGTATGTTTTCAGGATCTATTCATTGATAATTGTTTTTCATCTTTTGAACAATTGTCTGTCAAATACAATTTGCCTACATCACACTTTTTTCGCTATTTGCAGATTAGAAATTTTTTAAAAACTACTATACCCTCTTTTCCGACACCTTATGAAATTGAAACTACGGTAAAAATTTTAGGTCTTAATCCTTATCAGAAGGGCTTGTTAGCAATAATTTATGATTTAATTATGAATATATGTCTAGAATCACTAGACAAAATTAAGAATGAATGGGAAAGTGAACTCCAGACATCTATACCTATAGAGACTTGGAAGAAAATTCTTCATTTAGTCAATTCATCTTCAATGTGTGCCAGACACTCGTTGATACAGTTTAAGGTAGTCCACAGGACCCATATGTCCAAAGATAGGTTAGCTCGTTTTTATAACCATATAAATCCTATATGTGATAGATGTAAATCGAATGTGGCTTCTTTAACACATGTTTTGGTCCTGTCCTCTTCTGGAAAAATATTGGAAAGACATTTTTAACATTATTTCAAACGTATTGAAGATTGATTTACAACCTCATCCTATCACTGCAATTTTTGGATTACCAAGGATGGAGTCTGGCCATTTATCTCCTTCCGCTAACCGTATGATTGCTTTTGTTACATTAATGGCCAAACGATCCATTTTGCTTACAGGAAGGATCCAATACCCCCTACTACTTTTCAATGGTTTTCTCAAACTATATCATGTTTAAACTTGGAAAAAATTAGGAGTGGTACTGTTGATCCTTCGCTTAAATTTGAAGATATTTGGAGTCCATTTATTCAATATTTTCACATGATGTAGATCCCCTTTCAATAACTTTCCAACTTAGAGGAACGGACTTGATGACATAACATTGCTCTGTTTCTACTGAGAAATTTTAGCCCAGTTTTTTTTTCTTTTTTTTGTTGTTTTTTTAAAAAAAAGTCTTTTTGTTTAGTTTATATTGTTTATAATTTTTTTTTATTGATTTGGGTTTTTAAAAAATTTATATAATAAATCTTTCTTTCCTTTCTTTTATATTCATTTACTAAGAGATCGTTAGATCTACAGATTTTTTAAATATTTTATTGTTCTTTATGATTATATATGCTATGATTGTTATCCTGATCTCTTCGTATTACATGTATAACTATTGATGCTATATATTAATCTGTATTAATTTGAAAACTAATAAAAAAGATTGAAAAAGAAAAGAAAGATAAAATAATGAGGAGTGACATTGCAGAGCGAAGGTGAGGTTAAGGGATTAGTGAGGAATGAAAAGTTAATCTGAAAGAAGTGTGATAGAAGAATAACTCCTAGAGATCTTTATCTTTATTAGTCACATGTACATCAAAACATGCAGTGAAATGCATCTTTTTGTGTAGTGTTCTGGGGCAGCCCGCAAATGTTGCCACACTTCCAGCGTCAACATAGCATACCCACAACTTCCTAACCCGTACGTCTTTGGAATGTGGGAGGAAACTGGAGCACCTGGAGGAAACCCACGCAGACACGGGGAGAATGTACAAACTCCTTAGAATGTACAAACTCTTTACAGACAGTGCCTGGATTTGAACTCGGGTTGCTGGCGCTGTAAAGCATTACGCTAACTGCTACACTACCGTGCCTGCCCTGACTGAAATGACCAGAGTTGAGTATGGAGAACTATAAAGTGCCCGGAAGAAATATTGTTTTTGAGCTTGACATTGAAGCAGTGTCGGGGCAAAGGACAGAGCTATCAAAGTGGGGCTAAGGCAGAGTAATAGTGATGGGTAATTGGGAGCTCATGGCTGCATGTCTACAGAATGGAGGTGTTCCCAATTATGCATAATGCATGCAGTATGTAAAATTTGAAGTTCAGGTAAATCACTGTCACCTGGAAAGTGCTTAGAGCTCTGAATGATGAACAGGAAGGAATGAGACATAAACCAGAACTAATGTTCTTCTGAAAAACTTCACTGGCTCTTCAATGTCTCAGCCAATAAAAGCAAATTTCATATGCCTTGATCACTGTATCTACTTGCCAACCTCCCTTGGAGTAAATTGGCATGTACGACACATCCTGTGATCTCCAGTCTCAAGAATTCCCTGTCCACCTGGATTCTTTCCTCTGACTTACTACAGGTGGGTTATGATGGTGGTGAGATGGGACTGATTGGGTCTCTATTCAAGGAATATCCAAGGCCACTCAGGCCATCTCCATGGGAGATGGAAAAATAGAGGGATTGGACATCCATGGTGAAAATGAGCTCGTTGGGGCCAAAGAAATAGGTTTCGGAAATATCAAGAATGTACCTAGTATGTGACTTGTTCGTGTACTAGAACAATCTTTGTTGATATTGGAAAGAAGATAAATAAAAGGGTGCTGTTATGTGATTGAGGGAGTACACAGTTCGAGTCAGTTGTTTCCGGTTCATGATTGTGAAGGAAATGTACCACATTTGCTGTTTAGCCTACAAAGGGTAAACGTTTGTTGGTCAAACGACAAAAGCATCGCTCTGGTCAACAGTTTTAATGACAATGTTGGGGTTGCTCCCTAGCAAACTAAGTAGTGAAACATGGTTGGTTGAAAGCTGGCATAGAAAATTTGCTGACCTGGATAGTTCACCTAAATGTATTTTTGTTATCCTGCATCTACAACCAATGCTTGTTAAAACCAAAAGCTATGAATCCTGACCCATTCTGAATAAAATGGGAGCCATTGTAGTTCACGTTTTGCTAGAGCACAAATGTTAATTATGAACATGAGTACATCTAGTGGACACTGTTTTCTGGTTGTCAGTAAATGTAAAGCTTTGTCTTCCTGATTAGAAGCCACAAGGGGATTTCAGCAAATGTGATAGACTTGTGTTAGAGTTTTGTAACTTTTTAAAAACATGTTGATTTATGTTAAAACTTTAATGTTTTTCTGTTTGTACTTATGGTGTTCCTTCAGATGCATAGAAGGGAAGTGACTGAAGAAGTTTATTTGCAAAGCACTCCCACAAGCAAAGTAAACTATGTTGTTAAGGATCAGATGGGTGATGTGATCGTGTAAATCAGTATCCCACTTCTGTGGCAGCCCCGCATTGGAAATAGCAACTGGCAGCACTGGGGTTGCCCCAATAAACATAAAGTCCAGTATGCTGTGCTGAATAACTGGTGATCCTAAACTTAAATAGTTACTGTAAAGACCAAGCATGTGGAATAATGCTCAAGTGAGTTTTGATTTGGTTAGATCCTGGGTGGGAGAAATGTTAGATAGATTTCAAATTGCATTTATTTTAAACTGAATAACGTGAGAGGCTTTATTTGAACCATGGCTTTCATCATGAGGAACAGTGGTGAAGTTGTATTTGAAACAACTTTTAGAAGAATTGGTTATAAAGATTTTTAAGAAGAAAATTAAATGGTGTGCATGGGGACAGATGAATTGAGCTAAGTGAATAACTTTTCCAAATGGAGACTTAATAGGCTGAATACACTCAAAAGCAGAATGGTGTGATCTTTTTTGAAGGCATGAGATTTCCCCCTGCCCCCTTATTCGTCTCATGTTCTTGGCAAAACTAAAACTTCAATGTGATATATTTTGAGGTGATGCCTTTGCTGTGGATGACTTTTCACCTCTGAGTGCTAGTCTTGACATGCAATGTTTCTATCCACTAAATTCATTGCTTCTCATGAAAGAGAAATTGGTTTTGAGTCAAATAACCGCTAATGATTTCTGGTATAACTGTGACCTAGTGTTTTTGGTAATTGCACAAAATCACTTGCATTAGACTTTTTTTGGGATGTGCGTGTTGTCAGCTAAGCCATTGTTGGCTAAGCCTACCCCTATCTCCCTTTGCGGTGGGGTGGTGGGAAGTGGTGGCTAAGCCTTTTTCATGAACTGTTGTAAATTATCTACTGAAGTGGAGTTCTAAGACTTAGATGAAGTAACAACTAATATATTTCTAAATCAGAATGCTCTGTGGGTCAGTGGGAAGCCTGTAGGTGGTGGTGTTCCCATGCACCACCTGACCTTTTCCTCAGTGGTACAGGTCATGGGTTGGGAGATGCTATTGGAGTAGCCTTGGAAAGTTACTGCAGTCATTTTGTAGATAGGGTATCGTGAAGCCACATTGTACCATTGGTGGACAAAATGAATGTTTTGCAGGATGGATGAGGTGCTGATCAAGGAAGCTATTTGGGTATCAAACTTCTTGGTTGTTGTTGGAGCTCTACTCGTCCAGGCAAGTGAGATGTATTCTATCATGCTCCTGATTTATACCTTGCAGATGGTTGAAAGGCTTCGTGGTGCCAGGAGGCGAGTCCTTACCACTGTATATTTGCCCTCTGACTTGATCTCCCAGCCACAGTATTTGTGCCTGATCTAGTTGAGTTTCTGTTGGTGGCCCCTTGGATGTTGATGGCTATGTCTGCTATTGCTATGGATGTCAAAGAGATGGTTAGACACTAGCTGGAGATGGTTATTGACCAGTACTATAGTGGAATGGATGTTACTTGTTATTTACCATCCTATGCCTGAATATTGTCTAGGTCTCCTTTTACAGACCTGAACTGCTTCAGTTGCTCAGGAGTCACAGTGGAATTGAACATCCCCAGTTCCGGACCTTATAATAGAAGATTGGTCATCGATGAAAAACGTGGTGATGATTGGACTTGGGACCTTGAGGAACTCCTATATTCATGTTCTTGGGCTGGGATGATTTAACCTAAAAAAAAACTGCAAACAATTTTTTGCAGATTATGAATACAACTACTTGAGTGTTTTCCCAAATGCTTCAATTTTATCAGGCTCCTTAATGCTGTACTCTGCGAAATGCTGCTTTGATATTAAGGATAGTCACATTCACCTGTCCTATGAAATTTAACTCTTTGATCCACATTTGGACCAAGGCTGAGGTCTAGTTCTACTGAATCCTAACTGGACATCAGTGAATAAGTTGTTGGTGTGTAAATGCTGCCTCATTGCAGTGTCAACAAAAATCACAGAGTAAACTAGGGTGTTAATTAGATGGGTTGGATTTGCCCTGCTTTTTGTGAATGGGATGTACCACTTTGTCCAGTGTTCCACATCGTCAGGTGCGTAACTGTATTAAAACAGCTTGGTTATAGCTGCAACTAATTCTATGTCAGTTGAGATGTTTGGTCTTATGGCCTTTGCTGTATCCTGTGCTTTCAGCTGTTGCTTGATGTCACATGGTGGGATTTGAATTAGCTAAAGACTGACTTTCTTGGGTAGTTCAGTTTTTGACTGAAAATAATTAAGGATTATCTTCAGCACTTGCATGTTGGATGCTAGTATTGTTGAATATAGGGATGTCCTTGGAGCAGCCATCTCCTGTTGGCTGTTTAATTGTCCAAACCATGTGTGGACGATTAAACAGCGTAGATGTTTCAGGATCTATTCATTGTAATACCTCACAATGTGATGGAAGGTGATTCCAGGGCAGAATTTTATCTATCTTATTATTGCAGAGGAGGAGGCCATTCTGTTGTGTCACCATGCCAGCCACAGGAAATGTGCAATGGTTGCTTCTATCAATGTTTTCTTGGACAGATAAATCTGTAACAAAATAATTGGTGAAGACAAGTTCATGAGGGTGTATTCCTTTTATTGCTTTCCTCAGTATATGGTAACTGTGCCTTTTGGGGCTTGGTGGTGGTGCTACCAAGCTACTCTTAGTGATGGGCATGTAAATTCCCCCATAGAGTACATTCTGTGCTTTTGTTATTTTTGGTGCCTTTTTGAAGTTTTGCTCAGCATAAAGGATGTTGTCACTGAGGGAGAGTACGAGAGGATAATGAAAATGTTCGCTTGCCTGTGATTGATGATCCCCTGACAATTCACAGGGTCTGGATCAATGTTGATGGCTCCCAAGGCAAGTCCCTGCCACTCAATACACCACTGTACCATCACCTGGATACTTCAAAACAATTCCTTCAGCTTTTGACAATTCTTCTGCAGCCTGCTGTTGAAAGTGTTTCAGGTCTTTGAAATGTAACAGTTAGACGTGCAAATGTATTGCCACAAAATTGTCTTGCATTTAATACTAACAAATTGGTTAGTAAACTAAATTGAATTCAGTCATTGTTTCATATGAATGGCTTCTAGTTTAACAGCATCAATTCTACAATTCTGAACCTCCCTTAAATTTCTCCATTATGTTGCCCCTATGTAATCTCTTCTTGTACTGTATTCTTGTATCCTCACACTAATGTGGCCTTCTTGATCACCCTCTGGTGTAACTACTCCACTACCCGTATCTTTGATCGCAAAGTCCCTTATTTACAGATCAAATAACCTACTGCATGCTTTCCTCGTTTCTCGTATTTAAAACCAGTCACTTTGGTCATGCTTGTGGCTCAGCATCAGTACATTAATTTTCATCTGATAATGCTCAAGTGAAATGGGCTTTTTTTTCCCCACAATGGTATATGAAGGAAGTTGTTCTTTTTATCTATTCTGGTATACAGGAAGTTCATGGCTGCGTTCCTAGAAAAAGGTCTACATTGCGATTTTCCATAACACAAAGCTGCTATTTATGCACGAGTCAAGAAGCACGAGTTTGAAAAAAAATGTTTGTTTACTTTTTCACACAAGTTCCATGAGAGTGAATTTTATTCCATATCTCATTTTGGTAGTGATTGTGAATTCTTTTAAGGGGTGAATTTCTGTAACCTGAACCACCATAATGTGGGGGAGGGGGTCTCCTGTATAAGTGGTTAGGACATGGGTAAGGTCTTTGTGCAGTTTTGGACACTTGGTCGTAAAGATTGAAATTTTAGTGTGCAGTGATAAAAACTTCAATTGTGGGTTTTGTTTAGTGACCTCTTGTATCCTGAATTAAATTTTGAAAAAATGATTTCTTAGAATCATAGTCCTATAGCACAAAAATGGGCCAATCACCATGGTGTCCCATTTTCCTGTGTGTGGCCCATATCCCTCTAAATCATGTACTTGTCTAAATTCCTTTTTAAACATTGCCGTTGTTCCCACCTCGACCACTTCCTATGGCAGCTCATTCAACATACCCACCACCCTCTGGGTGGCAAAACTTGCTCCTCACATCCTCAAGTTTTCCTCTCACCTTAAATCTATGCCTTCCAGTTTTAGACTCCCTTACCCTGTGAAAAAGACCTTGGCATAGGGTGAATAGTCACTCATGATTTTATACACCTCTGTAAGGTCACTCTCTGGGGGAAAAATCCCCAACCAATCGGTTTCTCCTGGTAACTCAAGTTCTCCTCTTTTACTTTAAAATATAGTAAAACCATTCTGAAATATCTTTTATGCCATCATTTTGAAATACAATAACTTTGCTCAACTTGTGGAAGTAATAAATAAATTTTAGTAGGGGGTACACTAAAGTGTAGTTTTATTGCACTTGATGTGTTCTGAAATTGTCAGTCCTTAAAATCTGGCAAAATGTAAAAATACACTCAAGTAATCGTGCCAACAATGGAAATGTAGCTTTATGCCTAGTTTTGCAAGATGGGAAGCAGGGGAGCAAGATTGGTGCACTGATCTCAGCAGGCCAAGTGCATTAACTGAGACATTTTTTTCATATATGGAAGGGCATACATAACTGGAAAAAGGTTTGCTTCTCACTTTGCTCCAGAAGTTAGGACAAGGATGGCAAGGTAAGGAATCTTTGAATTATGAGAGAGGTGGTGAATTTAGTCAGAAGGAAAAGGAAGTGTATGTAAAATTTAGGAAGCTAAAAATCAAACAGGGCCCTTGAGGATTATAAAGAAGCTAGTAAAGAACTCAAAAAGGGAATTAGAGCCAGGAGGGGCCATGAAAAGTCCTTGGCAAGGCGGATTAAAGAGAATCCCAAGGCATTCCACATCTACATTAAGAGCAAGAGGATAACTAGGGAGAGGGTAGGACAACTTGAGGATAAAGGTAGTGACATGTTCTTAGAGGTGGAGGATGTGTCCTATACGAATACTTTGTCTCATTACTTACCAATGAGTGTGCTATTATGCTAGGGCATTTGAGATTAAGGAAGCGTTAGCATTGGGTCTCTTGAACATTAAGGTGGATAAATCCCAAGGGCCTGATGGGATATACCCCAGATTATTGAGAGAGGCAAGAGATGTGATTGTTGTGCCTTGAGCAAGATTTTCATGTCCTTTCTAGCTGCAGGCAAGGTCCCAGAGGACTGGCGAGTAGCTAATGTTCTGTTGTTTAAAGAAGGGAAATGGGGATAATCCTGGTAACTATAAACCAGGGAGTGTCACATCAGTAGTAGGGAAGCTATTAGAGAGGATTCTTAGGATTTATGAGCATTTGGAGAACTATGGCTTAATTAGGGAAAGACAGCATGGCTTTGTGCGGGGCAAGTCATGTCTTACTAAACTTGATTGAGTTTTTTTTGAGGAGATGAAGGTAGCGTTGTGGATGTTGTTACATAGATTTTCGTAAGGCGTTTGACAAGGTCCTGCATGATAGGCTCATTCAGAAGATTGAGATGCATGGGATTCACAGTGACTTGGCCCTTTTGGATTTGGAATTGACTTGCCCATAGAAGACAAAGGGTAGTGGTCGATGAGACTTATTCTGGCTAGAGGTCTGAGACTAGTGATGTTCTGCAGGGATATATACACACACACACACTATATAGATATATAGATATATGTGTGTGTGTGTGTGTGTGTGTATAGATATATATATAATGTGTGTGTATAGATATATATATAATGTGTGTGTATAGATATATATATAATGTGTGTATAGATATATATATAATGTGTGTGTATAGATATATATATAATGTGTGTGTATAGATATATATATAATGTGTGTGTATAGATATATATATAATGTGTGTGTATAGATATATATATAATGTGTGTGTATAGATATATATATAATGTGTGTATAGATATATATATATGTGTGTGTATAGATATATATATGTGTGTGTGTGTGTATAGATATATATATGTGTGTGTGTGTGTATAGATATATATATAGTGTGTGTGTGTATAGATATATATATAGTGTGTGTGTGTATAGATATATATATAGTGTGTGTGTATAGATATATATATATGTGTGTGTATAGATATATATATGTGTGTGTGTGTATAGATATATATGTGTGTGTGTGTATAGATATATATGTGTGTGTGTGTATAGATATATATATGTGTGTGTGTGTATAGATATATATATGTGTGTGTGTGTATAGATATATATATGTGTGTGTGTATAGATATATATATGTGTGTGTGTGTATAGATATATATGTGTGTGTGTGTGTATAGATATATATGTGTGTGTGTGTGTATAGATATATATATGTGTGTGTGTGTGTATAGATATATATATGTGTGTGTGTGTGTATAGATATATATATGTGTGTGTGTGTGTATAGATATATATATGTGTGTGTGTGTGTATAGATATATATATGTGTGTGTGTGTGTATAGATATATATATGTGTGTGTGTGTGTATAGATATATATATGTGTGTGTGTGTGTATAGATATATATATGTGTGTGTGTGTGTATAGATATATATATGTGTGTGTGTGTATAAATTATGAATGACTTGGATGAAAACGTGGAAAGGTGGGTCAGTAAATAGAAAGATTGGTGGCATTGTGGATAGTGCAGAAGATTGCCAAAGGATACAGCAGAATATAGATCAGTTGCAGATATGGGCAGAAAAATGATAGATGGAGGTTCAGCCAGCCAAAGTGTGAGGTGCTGCACTTTGGGAGATCAAATCTAAAGGGACAGTACACAGTTAATGGTAGGACCCTTAACAGTGTTGAGGTACTTGGGGTCCAAGTCCATAGCTCCCTGAAAGTGGCTGTACAAGTTGATAGGGTAGTAAAGAACACATGTGGCATGTTTGCCTGTATTAGTCGAGGCATTGAGTTCAAGAGTCAGGAAGTTATGTTGCAACTTTATAAAACTCGCTGCATTTGGAGTATTGTATTCATTTCTGGTCACCCGATTATAGGAAAAATGTAGAGGCTTTGGAGAGGGTTTGGAAGAGTTTTTAACCAGGATGTTGCCAGGATTAGAGAGCCTGTGCTACGAGGAGAGATTAGTCAAATTTGGATTGTTTTCTCTGGAGAGGTGGAAGCTGAGGGCAGACTTAGTAGAAGATTATAAAGTTATGAGAGGCATAGACAGCCGGTATCTTTTTCCCAGGGTCAAAATGTCTAATACTGGAGGACATGCATTTTAAGGGCAGAGAGGGCAAATTCAAAGGAGCTGTGCAGGGCAAGTTTTTTTTCCCCACAGTGGTGGGTGCCTGGAATGCGCTGCCTGGGGTGATAGTGGAGGCATTTAAGAGGGTCTTGAATAGGCACATGAATGTGCAGAGAATGGAGGGATATGGACATTGTGTAGGCAGAAGGGACTACTTTAATTACTAGTTTAATTAGTTTGGCACAACATTGTAGGCTGAAGGGTCTGATCCTGTCCTGTATTGTTCTATGTTCTTAAGTCCTTTCAAGTCTGTGTCCAAGAAGTAAGTAGAGGGAAGCTTTATGTTGCATACTGGTGATCATTTCAGCAATTATCCCAATGCATACTTTTTGAGTTTGTTCTTGCTACCATGGGGTGACCATAAACAATGCATACACAGAAAACAAACTGCCAGGGTTTTATTTTGTAGCTTGATTGAGGGAGTCCTGGCATTTTGGGGATTTTCCATTTGGCAGTTTTTGCTGATCAAAGCTAAAAAGAGGAAAAATACTGTGTTTTGATTTTTTACCATGCCAAATGGTGCATTTCATGTGTTGTGTCTTAGAATGAATTACAGAACTCTGGGAAGAACACCACAAAATATCAAACTAGATTGTGTTCAAATGCTTGTGCAGCTTCAGCTAGCACTTGAAGATAAGCTGAGTTAACTAACACTTGAGAATTTTTTCCAAAAGCATAATTTATTAATGAGTGGTACAGTCATTAACCACCATTCATTATACAAGGTAGATTATTGGCTGAACAAGTTGACAAGGTGGTAAAGGTGTATGGCATGCTTGCCTTTATTAATCAAGGCATTGAGTTCAAGAGTCAAGAAGTTATGTTGCAGCTTTATAAAACGTTGGTTAGGCCGCATCTGGAGCATTGCATTCAATTCTGGTTGCCCCATTATGGAAAGGATGTGGAAGCTTTGGAGAGGGTGCAGAAGAGGGTTACTAGAATGCTGCCTGGATTTGAGGGCATGTGCTATAAGGAGAGGTTGGACAAACTTGTGTTGTTTTCTCTAGAGCAATGGAGGCTGAGGGGAGACTTGATGGAAGTTCATAAGATTATGTTGGTATCGAATGGAGTAGACTGCTGGTATCTTTTTCCTCGGGTTGAAATGTCTAATACTACAGGGCATTAATTTAAGGTGAGAGAGGGAAAGTTCAAAGGAGATGTGTGGGGCAAGTTTTTTTTTACACATAGATTGGTAAGTGCCTGGAATGTGCTGCCAGAAGAGGTGGTGGAGGTAGACGCGATAGGTGTTTAAGAGGTTCTTGGGCGTGAAGATATGCAGAGATTGGAGGGATATGGGCCATGTGCATGCGGGAGGGATTAGTTTAATTTTGGTGTTATTAGCTGAGTTAGTTCAGCACAACATTGTGGGTGAAAGGGTTTGTTCCTGTTCTATGTTCTATTATATTCATTCTGTGCAACATGTTTCATTTCCTTTACTTGATTAATTTTGTGTTAGCACTGTGTTGTTCGCACATATTTCACTGTAAGCAGTCCAAGGGTGTTTTTGCAGATTCAATCAGCTTGACATGTAATAAGCTGATTTTTCCTGATTGAGCCTTTGAGCAGTAGCACCAAACTTCAGTGGATCTTTCAGTGGATCTTTCTGTGGATCTTGGAATGTGCAAGTCTGCAACATTAGGTTGTGGGCTGCAACATTATCTGGGTGTATCCCTGGGAGCAACCCATTTGAGCTGTGTTGTGTAGCTCCTTAGGATGAACCTCTGAAGACACCACTGCATCTTCTTGATCAACATTCATTCCCAAGCAGCCAACTCAGGGCAGTGTTGAGACTTGGCTGTGCATGCAGGGTTTGATTAGAGGGTCGTTTTACCACAGTCAAGCAAAGTCTAGGTGACTATCATTAGAACTTTTGAAGAAGGTATTCTGGCAAATTACTTTTACAGTTCTGGTTGAGAAATCATCTAGCCAGGTTCTCCATAACCTTTCGAACAGGGCCTCCAACATTTCACAAAGATCACTAGTCCATTGTCTTTTTTTGACAGGTTCTTTAAAGGGATAGGTGGTATGCCAAAGTTAAGTTGTAAGGGATATCCCACATCAACGTGGCCATCCTTTTCGACACCAGGGACAGAGAGCGCCTTACCACAATTGATGTTTGGTGCTTGTGCATGCCTTATGCACAGTTTGATACAGCTGCACACTTGGGTGGCCATCAGGATTAGGGATATTTTAAAGTACCTTTCTCTTTATAAAGATGCCTTTGTAGATGTGTTCTATTTTCAATCACCAGATCAAGTGGATGATGGCACAAAAAACAAACTGCTGGAGGAACTCAGTGGGTCAAGCGGGGTTGTGTCTGAGCGAGCCTGGTAGTACTACTGCTACTTGTCCCTTTCCCATGGTACTGCAAATTCTCTTCTCTTTTTGAACACTACTGTTCAATTTGTTGCACTGTTACTCTTAGCAGCACAAATCAGACACCAACCACTTACTTCATAATTTTTTTTTGTCTATTCATTTTATGACCGCTGGTTCTTGATCCTTTTGCCAGTGAGTACAATTACATAGTTCCCTGAAAGTGGCAACACAAGTAGAGTGGTGGAGAAGGCATATGGCACGCCTTCATCGAATGGGGCATTGAGTACAAGAGTTGGGGCATCATGTTACAGCTGTACAAGATGTTGGTGAGACTGCACACAGAACATTGTGTGTAATTCAGGTCGCCATGCTATAGGAAAGATGTGATTTAAGTTAGAGGGGGTACTGAAAAGATTCACAAGGATGTTGCTGGGACTGGAGGGCTTGATTTATCAGGAGAGACCAGATGATTGGTACAGTTTTCCCTGGAGTAAAGGAGGCTGAGGTTTATAAAAATCATGAGGGACAAAGATGAGATAGATGGTCACAGTCATTTTCCCAGGGTAGGTGAATCTAAAACTAGAGGGCATAGTGTGGAGAAAGATGTAAAGGGGACCTGAAGGGCAAGTTTTCACACAGGGTGGTGGGTATATGGAACAAGCTGCCAGAGGAAGTGGTATAGGTAGGAATAATTACAACTTATAAAAGATATTTCAACAGTTAAAAGGTTCAGAGATATATAGGCCAGATGTAAGGTCTCCACTTGAAACGTCAGCTGTCTATTTCCATCCATAGATGCTGCCTGGCTTGGTGAGTTCCTCCAGCTTTTTTGTATGTTGCTCCAAGATCCTACGTGTTACTTCAGCCTTTTCTCAACCTTCCCTATCACTTTCAACTAATTACTGCTCTGGTACTGTTTTTAGAATTGCGTCCTCCACTTTATACTGGCTGTTTTCATTCTTGCCAACAGATGAAGTAATAACATTTCTCAGCATTAAACTTCACCTGCCACTTACTTACCTGCCCATTCCACCAGTCTATATTTCTATCAATTTTATTACTATGCTTCTTACAATATCTCCCAGGTTTTGTCATGTGAATGCTTCGAAACTGTGCTGTATGTACCCAAATAATTATATTATTAGAAACACCTGTCCTAGTATTAATGCTGTGGACACTAACTCCGGTCATAACCCATCATTTTCATGAAAAGTTGATTCACTATGCTTTTTCCTATGCTGCTACAATTGTTTTTATTCCATGGGCTTCAGTCTTGATAACAAGCCTATTATGTGGCACTTTGTCAAATGTATTTTGGAAGTCTGTATATACCATGTGAAGCACATATTTCTCAGCCCTCTGTTATTTCATCAAAAGGTCTTTTCAAATTACCAGATGTGATTTGCTTTAAGCAAAATCCATGCTATATTAATCAATCCATGCTTGAACCAGTGACTCTTAATTTTGCCACTGATTATTGGTTGTAGAACTTTCCACATCACCAAAATTAAACTGATGAGTCTGCAGTTACTGAGTTTATCCCAGCAGTCTTTTTTGAGGATAATTTTTGAGTTTTGGGAACAGTCCCTTAATCTACAGGTGTTTGGAAGGTCAAAGCCAGTACCCCTGCAGTTTCTTCCCATCCCTCAGCAAGCTAGGATGCATCCCATCTGGACTGGCTGATTTATCCATTGTAATTGCAGGTAGCCTTTCTAAAAGCACTAACTTCAATTTCTAGCACATCCAAAATCTCAACTACGCCTCCTTTGCAGAAGTTCTAGTTAATGTCAACTTTCTTGGTAAAGACTGATCTCTGAGTAAATATTGGTCTCCAATCAACTCTATCTCTTCTCATATCACACTTAACTATAAAATACTTCTGGATTCCTATTTGTTTGGTAGCAGTCTTTTCTCATGATCTCTTTTCCCCTCTCCTTTTTACTTTTACATTGAACTTTTTATCTTTGTAATCATTGAAGGAGCTGTGGCTTTAATTTCCTTACACCTTTCCTTCAAAAGAATGTGCCCAGATGGTAGCTGTAACATGTTTTACCTTTAAGACTTTCCATTGTTCTTTACAGTTCTGCCTGACAAGTTTGATTCCAGTTTACCTAGGCAAGTTATGTTCTCAATCCACTGAAATTTGCTTTATTGACTTTTAGCTTGGAATAGATTCGATCCTTTTTCATAGGTATTATAAAATAAATAATATCATTTCCTACATGTTTGCCCTCTAATATTTGCTCCATTGACCTGGCTTATTTCCCAGCGCCTAGCCCCATAAAGCTGCCCCTCTCAGTAAATGCACTGATGAAGAACGTTCTCCTGAACCCACATGATATTTCTCCCACATTTTTCCCTTTGTTATTGCTGTCCCAATTTACAGCTTGTTGACTGCTCTCCATTGTCACGTCTATGGATTTTGCTAATTCCTGTAATTTCCTTGAAAATTTGTTCCATAAAATCCTTCCCATTAGTTGGCAGCCCATAGTGTAGTCCCAGTAGTCCAATCATACTTCTGTTGTTTCTTGACTCTGAACATAGATTCTGGCCTTGATTGTTTCAGGTGCTGCAAAATTCTCCTTAATCAACACTGCCTCTTCCCTATTTTTCCTTCCCTCTCTCTTTCCTCAAGATCTTTTATCTACTCCTTCCCCTTTGTTTTAAACTGGTGTTCTCAAATTACCACAGCACTGTAATCCCATGAGGTTCATTATCCCTGCAATTCACCAGCCTTGTTTAAAACACTTGGGTGCACAGTGCACAGATATGAACACAACCTTTTGTATTCGTAGTCTAGTCCTGGCTAAACATTTTCAATTTGCGTTTTGATTTCTATCCCGAATTGAGAATGAATGCAGCTCCTATTTCCCAGCTTCTGCTCCACCTTGGCTATACCTTCTATCCTGGTTTTTTTGGTCTGCCTGCACCACAGTTCTTTCAAACCATATTTCTAGCACCTTTAGATAGTCTGACCTGGCAGTAAAAGGGATAAGGGATCGGTGGGTCCAAAGAATACGTTCTTTCTTTTGCTCTGGTTAACTTGTGGATCCTGGCGCAAGTGGCCAAACTAGTCTTGAGTGCATCAATCTGTGAGCCAACAGTAAATCCAAGCAGAAATTTTCAGTATTGTCCATGTACAGGGATGTTTTGATACTGTCATAGAATTAATGACATAAGAGGTCATTTGGCCAGCCACATCCATGCTGGTTGGAAAAGAGCTACCCATCTTTCAGCACCAGATCAGTAGGCACATAGGTTATTTTCTTAAAATCCACATCCAAATAGCTTTGGAGTTGATAATTCTTGCATCAAATTAGGACATTTTATTTCCTTCCTGATATAACAGGCAGAAACTAGATACACCAGACACAAGGCAGGAGAGAGGAATGCCTTGTATTTCTCTAAATTTGATTTGGAAGCTTTCTGATTCCCAATCATTAATTAGGACTGTATAGAATGGTCCATATTCATAGTAAATTTCCTACTCGTACCCTATTTTAGGATCACGTATATGCGATTTTTTTTTCCGTCTTGGTCCAGTGATTGCACAACTCCTTGTCCCACCTTTTGCTCATTGCATCCCCAAGTAGCACATGCTGTCAGAGATCTTTCTGAGGATAACAGTGCAGGTCTAATCCAAGGAGGTTACCAGTTCCAGAGCAGACTTGACTTGATGGGTAATGAACTTGGACAAAATACTCTTTAAACAGTGAGATTGCTGGACCATTTTTGTTCTGTCAGTGAGTTTGGTGCTCTACATCAAGGATTCTAACATGCTTTCAGTCAGGAGATTAGCTACATATACTTCCATTTTGTGTGGGACAATCAAGTCCCATCGAGCCAAGTTTAAATCATGTGATTAACCATGATCTGATTATCCAGAGGTAATTGGTGGTCCATATTCTCTTGCTAGCTGACTGATAGAACTGAGGTAGATGGCACTAAGTTCTAGGAGCCTGTTGTGTCTGCAGGCTTCAAATTATAGACCACACTAGAAGGATTTGTAGATCCTTCATATGTAGGCTGCAAGGCAATAACTGAGCCAACCTGTTAAGGCTGCTGATCAGAGCTTCAAATCTGGAACAACTTGAAGCAGCATAAATCACTTTTTCCTACTCCGCAATGCAGCCTTTGGGTTGGATGAGGAGCTTGGAGGACTCCAGGAAAAAGAGTGAGGCTTGCTGGCTCTAAAGTTTGTGGAGCTTTTAGACATTCACCCCCTTTGCTCGCAGCAGCATGCTTTGTTGGAATTGGGATATTTTAATCTTGCTCACTCACATGCTCTCTTTCCCTCTGGGGATATAGTCTCTAAAGTTTCGCCTAAAGGAGATCAGGATTATATTTGAAAACTTGAATGCCAAAATTTGTCAAAGGAATTTTAGTACCTCCTATATAATAACTGTTCTGTGGTGAGTTTTCCCATACCTGGCCTTTGGCTTTCCCCTTTTTCGCAGCTTAAAGACAAACAATGGCTCCTATTTTCCTAGCCCAAAAGTCAAATTTTCCTTTGCCTTCTATTTCTTGGCATTTGTGTTTAATTACAACATGTGTAACAAAAGAAGTTTGAATTGAATTCCATCTGATTCATTATGGGATGAGTTGGTGTGCAATAATTGTAATTAAAGCGCTGCTGCATTGTCCCTATTTGTAAGTCCTGGTACTTTACGGTTTAGGCTTAGTCATAGAGGAATACAGCACAGATACAGGCCCTTCGGCCCAACGAGTCCATGCTGACCAGTGTGCCCACCCAGCTAGTCCCAATTTCCTGTGTTCGGCCTATATCCCTCTAAGCCCCGTCCCTCCATGTTCCTCTCCAAGTGCTTCTTAAATGATACTGTTGTACCTGCCTCAACCACTTCCTCTGGCAGCTTGCTCCATATACTCACCACCCTCTGCATGAAAAAGTTGCCCCTCAAGTCCCTTTTAAATCTTTCCTCCTTACCCTAAATCTATGCCTCCTAGTTTTGGACTCACCTACCATGGAGAAAAGACTGTTACCATCCACCTTGTCTCTGCCTCTCATAATTTTAAACACTTCTATAAGGTCGCCCCCTCATTCTCCTACATTCCAAGGTGTCCTCAGTAATGTAATAAATTGGCTATTTTCTTGTTAGCTTAGGCAACAGGTGCTAGTAGGTGATTCAGCTATAGCCTGCATTGTGGTTGGATCTGCTTCTGCAAGATGCACATATCTGCCTTTTTAGCCAGGACATTGTTTAGGAATCCAGAGTGGGAATGCAGCTTATTTCCACTCACTGAACCAAATGTGCCAAAATCAATTATAGCACTGCCCTCCAATTCAGTCCAGTGAGAGCAGCTAAGAGCAAATGAGGAGGAGGCTTCATGAACAACTTCAACCATGATGGATGGCCGCATATGTGTTTCTAACTATGTACAGTAATAACTGCTGAGTTGATGATTTATCTCGGTATTTTGTTTCATTTGTTGGGACTTAAGCAAAAGGTAGCAATCAGCTTTGTCAACAAATTCTTTTTGATGACTGACGTAGGCACTGATCATTTATAACCAACTTTGGGCAAGCTATATTGTCCATATACCTGACACTGGACTCCCAAACATGCTTTCCACTCTGAGCTCCCTTATGGCAAGTGATTTTATATGTGTGTGTGTGTGTGTATGTATGTGTGTGTGTGTGTATGTATGTGTGTGTGTGTGTGTATGTATGTATGTGTGTGTGTATGTATGTGTGTGTGTGTATGTAGGACAAAAACCCCTCAAGGATGTCCTCAAAATCTCCTTGAACTAATGTAACATCCTCTCCAGCTCCTGGGAATCCTTAGCACTGGACTAATCAGTGACAGTCAAGCATCCAGGAAGGGAGTGAACATGTGAAATCTCTCCAGGGTCACAATGGGATCAAGCATGGAAAGAGGGTACATAAACCCAATCAATCAACCTACTGCCCACCAACGCCATCAAGTTTCTGGATTCTCCATAGGACTTGTTGATAATGAAGAGCACGATCCTTGATCCAGATATCTGCCAAAAGAATAATTGATCATAATTAAGTATATACCTTTTTGGACACTTTTCAGTCCACCCATTTTTGCAGAAGAAGTCCTTTTTGAGAGGTTTATTTTGTTGCTAGGCTATGGTGCTAATACACATTTGGATAAATAATGCACTCAAACCATTGTAGTTTCTTTGATTCTGTTAATTCATCATTTGCAGTTCTCCATGCAACTAGTGTATATTTCAAAATGCTGTATCTGGGAATAGATTGTGTGATTAGGTGCTGTCTATACGGTCCAGATGAACATAACTTAGACTTTTTATCACACAATCAAGCTTTATTGACATCCTAATAACAATACTGCATCATTATCTATATTTGGTTATAGTATATACAGATGGCCTTGTGTACTGTTTGCTGTGTATTGTAGTAACTGTGATAGTTTACTTGAAACTAATCAAAAATCATAGCTTTATGTGGTCAATAGACAAGTTACGTAGGTTTACCCTAACCCTTGGCTGTTTTGGCCCTCAGGCTATGGATTATGATAAGTCTGCTAAATTTTTAAAAGCTGCAGTGTGTTAATGTCCAAAAGTAGATAATTAATGTCCTGGTGATTTGATAAACCCCTTCAGCGTTTGCAGTTATTTTTATCCAACTTTATCAAATTCTGATCTTGTTTAAAACAAATTAGGACTCGATGGGCATTACCTTTTCAGCCCAAGGCACGCATTAATAATTTTCTGAAGCACACAGAATACCGATGTTGGCCAAGAGCTGAGATTGACCATAGCTGTTTGTTGGCTTATCGAGTCGCAATTTTGTGTTGTTTTTTTTTGAACAATGGTTTCAACATTAGAAGATACATGGATTGTGTGGCAACTCATCATATTGTTTGAAAGGAGAAGTCTGATTTCATTTTCTGCACCCAAGCTGAACATTTGCTTTTGTCTCTATACACGCCAGTAAAATTAAAGACTCAGCGGTTGCATATGCCTATTTTGTTTGGTCTGCATTATGCTCATCAGCCAAGTAATTTACCTCCAACACTTTATCAGATGATAAGCTTGTTTTTCATTTTAATCCTTCAAATGAATGGAAAAATAAATAGTATATCTGAACACCCTTCCCAACAAGGTTTAAATTGCCTTTTCAACTTGGAACCATACCTGGTTTGAAAATTTCTCTCCACATGAGGCATAGTGGAATAGGGCTAAATTATTTTGCTTCACAAATCTACAAATAAGGCACGTAACTCTTGGTCATGTTATCTCATTCTTTTAGACTGGCATGTTCAGATTCAGTGCTGGCAGAATGTGGATGCAGCAGAATCTTGTCTCTCCAAATATTTATTCATTTGTCTTTCTTCAAAATCCACTGGCGTAACTGTGTTCTCCACAGAAACTCTGTTCAATACTAGAGTTGTAGAGCATCACAGCACGGATACAGGCTCTTCGGCCCAATGAGTCCATGCTGACCACGGTTCCCACCCATCTAGTCCAAATTTCCTGCATTCGGCCCATATTCTGAGACTAGCAGTCTTGAATCTGTGCACCAGAACAAAAACATGATTCACTTTGGTTCTGTCCACTAAACTAATTCGTATCAACATTACATTTATTCGTTCAATTAGTTAACTAATGTCTGCCTTTTTACCAAAATTCCACAACACACTTGTTTATTTTCAATGCCAATTACCTATAGCACATTGGTTGGAAAACTCAATGACACCTTTCAAATTCAGGGCTTTGGACACCATTGCATGTTGCCATGGTGGAAATCGGAGGGAGATTACATTATTGTCAGCATTACTTGTGGTTACAAATTCAGAGGAGTAGAACTGAGACTTTACATTGTGCCATGGGAAATGGGAACTATTTCATTTTCCGCACCCGAGCTGAACATTTGCTGGTCATTCCACAACAGCTGGTGGAAAAGCTGAGGCTGTTAGAGGTGGATACTGGCATTTGCAATTGGGTCCTCAATTTCCTGACGCAGTGGCAGCAGATAGTTAGAGTTGGCAGTCATATATCAGGAACCGTCTCAGTGAGCACAGGCTCACCTCAAGGCTGCATCCTGAGCCCTTTATTGTTTGCTGAACTCAACCAAGCTGGTAAAGAGAGATGCCAAACTTCATTCACTTGAAAAAGCTTTAATTACAACCAAGCAAAACCTGGAAAAGAAACAGCAGAGGATCATCGACCTGGAAGGATGCAGCAGGAGGAAAGATTTAAGAATTATCAATTTTCCAGAAGATACCAAGACTGGTAACCCTGTGGAATTCTTTTCTAAACTTTTGGTCGATGTGTTCAGTTCCAATATGTTCCCTGCTGACCCCATTCTGGACAGAGCTCATAGAGCATTAAGATTCAAACCTGCTCCGGATCAAAAACCTCGGCCAGTAATTTTGAGATTTCATTTTGTCAGCCACAAGGAACTCTTGATTCGTACGGCTCGTCGACGTGGAATGATTCAATTTAAACAATGGAAGTTTCGAATAGTTGAAGATTACGCCCCAGAAGTTATGAAAGAGAAGCTGACTTACAAACCAATTATGGCTCGTCTCTATCAAAGCAATTATCATCCTGCATTATTATTCCCAGCAAGGCTGCGAATTACACTGCCTGATAAATCTCGTAAATGGTTTAAATCTATTCAAGAAGCAAGCAATTTCTTTTGAACTAGCTTTTAATTTTAAAAGCTAAGAAATGTGGAAGAGATGGTGTTTTTCCTTTGATTTATGACTTACTCGCTTTATTATCTAATTAATTTTTAGATTTAAAACCTCTTCTTTAATATTTTTAATGTTTGTTTTTATTATAATTAAGAATTTAACCAATGACTGACCGTTTGCTTTCTTTCTGAAATAATTATTAAACTGTATTCTTTAAATCTTGACATGTTAATGCCCTTTGGCTCTGTTTTAATTCCACAACTTTGTTGTTATTTCGATATTTCTGTTTGGGTTATCTTGTTCGTTCTTAGTCTAAACATGAGTGGTTTATAGATTTGTTAATTTGGACTACTGCCACCAATAGAATTGGGGTTAATTCAATTAGAGGGTAGCTTCCTGGCTGTCTATTGGCCAGTTTTCGGCTGTTGGGGGAGGGGGGTGGGGCTGTCGTTAGGTTTTTTCCCCTTCCGGGCTAAACTACAAATTTTTCTAAATTGTCATCATATCTGCTTCCTCTTTGAACTTTTTTTACTTCTTCCTGTTGGTAAGATCCGTATATACCAAGATTAACCCTTTACATATGTTTTTAAATCTATTAAAATAGATAAGACTATTAATTTAATTTCATGGAATGTTAACGGCTTAAACAATTTGCTTAAGCGTAAGAAGATCTTTAAAGTTTTTCATAGATTAAATGCTCAGATCATTTTTGCTCAGGAGGACTTACATCAGGAAGAAAGATAATCAACGTTTTTTTAGATTTTGGAGGGTCAACAGTTTCCATTCAAATTCACAAGCAAAGGTGAAAGGAGTTTCTTATTTTTATAGACTCCTCAATTTCGTTTGTCCATCATGAGACAATATCAGACCCAAATGATAGATTTTTATTAATTACTGGTCTACTTCATAATAAAAAAAGTTGTTATGGTTAATGTTTATGCACCCAGTGTAGATCACCCTGAATTTTTTAAACATTTGTTTGCATTATTTCCTAATTTAAATGAATACACTGTGATTATGGGTGGAGATTTTAACTGCTGTCTAAACCCTTCGATGGATAGATCTGTGGTCAAATTCCTACACTTGCAAACAAATCTGCTGTCTTTATTATTCCTTTTTAGTTGAATCCGGAATTTTAGATGTTTGGAGATTTCTACACCCATTTGATAAAGAATTTTCATTCTTTTCTCATGTCTACCATAATTACTCGAGGATTGATTATTTTCTTATTGATGCTAGATTAGCTCCACTTACTATGGACTGCAAATATGATGCAATTGCCATTTCTGATCATGCGCCATTGAGATTATCAATTAAATTATCAGATCTTTCCTTTGATGTCAGACAATAGCGATTTAACCCTTCGCTATTACAAGACTTAGATTTTGTCCAATTTATTAAAGAGATTTCATTTTTCTTTTTAACTAATTTTACTGAAGAAATCTCCAGTGGGATAATATGGGATACGTTTAAAGCATACATCCGTGGTCCAATTATTTCATATTCCGCTGGATTGAAAAAACGAACTAATAACAAATACGTATATTGGCTGACAAGATTAAAGAAATCGATAAAACATATTCTGTTACTCCTAATCTGGAGCTTTTTAAAAAGAGAACAGAACTCCAATTACAACATAGTTTATTATTAACATCTTCAATTGAAAATCTACTACTTAAAAACAAAAGTCAATTTTGTGTACATGGTGACAAATCTGGTAAATTATTGGCCAACCAATTGAAAGCTACTATATCTAAACGTCAGATTAATAAAATTCGTAAACCAGATGGTACCTATACGATAAATCAAGTTCAAATTAACAAATCCTTTCAAGAATTTTATTTTTCTTTATACCAATCAGAATCCCCTGAGGATCCTACTTTAATACATGAATTTTTTTAAGAGATTTGAAGACTCCCCAGTTATCTTTAAATGAACACTCTACATTAGATGCTCCCATTTCAGAGGAAGAAATAAAGTAATATTTTCAATGAATTCAGGTAAAGCACCTGGCCCTGAGGGATATACAGCTGAATTTTTAAAATCCTTTTCTGATACTCTTGTTCCCTGGTTAGCCAAAATTTTTAAAGATGCCCTATCAGTGGGTAAACTACTACAATCTTTTTATGAAGCAACTATTTCTTTAATTCTTAAAAAAGGATAAAGATCCCACTGTGCATCTTATAGACCTATTTCTTTATTAAATGTAGATTCCAAAATATTTTCCAAAATATTGGCCTTTAGATTGGAAAAGTTTCTTCCACAAATTATCTCTGAAGACCAGACATGATTTATTCAGAATCGTTATCCACATTTTAATATTAGGAGATTAATGAATATTATATATACCCCTTCATCCCAAATTCCAGAATGTGTTGTTTCACTGGATGCTGAAAAGGCGTTTGACAGAGTCGAATGGGAATATCTATTCACTACACTTAAAATTTAATTTTAGTCCTAAATTTATATCTGCGATTAAAATGATTTATTATGCACCTATGGCTTCAATACTTACTAATAATCAAAGATCTCCTTTGTTTAGGCTTTTTCGAGGTACTAGACAAGGCTGCCCGTTAAGCCCTTTATTATTTGATATTGCTTTAGAACGTTTGGCTATTGCACTTCGGGATTCTTCAAATATATGTGGTATTACTCGTGGACAGAAAATTCATGAGATATCTCTTTACGCAGATGACCTGTTACTTTATATTTCTGATCCGGAGGAATCTATCCCCACAGTACTATCACTATTAGATCAGTTTAGTGTTTTTTCTGGCTATAGATTAGATCTTAAGAGCGAACTTTTTCCATTAAATATGCAAACCCTAATTTATAGCCAATTACCTTTTAGATTGGTAGCTGACTATTTTATGTATTTAGGTGTTAAAATTACCAAGAAACACAAGGACTTATTTAAAGCTAATCTACTACCTTTAATTGACCATGTTAAACAATTATTTACTAAATGGTCCCCATTGTCTCTATCATTGGTAGGCCGAATTAATGCAGTTAAGATGAATATTTTACCAAAATTTTTATTTATTTCAAGCAATTCCAACTTTTGTTCCAAAAACTTTTTTTGACACTGTTGATTCTAAAATTCTTTCATATATTTGGCAGAATAAAAACCCAAGGCTAAGTAAGAAATATTTACAAAAACTAAAAAAGGATGGTGGTATGGCCTTGCCTAACTTTAGATTATATTATTGGGCAATCAATATTAGATATTTAATTGGATACAAGATTCAGATGTAATTCAAAGCCCCAATTGGGTACACCCTGAGTCCCAATCAGTACTTGAATTTTTATTAGTTTCTATTTTAGGAGCTCCACTCCCTTTCGCACTTACCAAATTAAGTAAACATATGATTAACCCAATTGTTAACAAACAATACGAATATGGTTTCAATTTCGTTAATTTTTGGATTGAATAAATTTAACCTGTCAAGTCCCATTCAATCTAATTATTTCTTTCATCCATCCAGAGTTGATTCAGCGTTTTCCATATGGAAAAGGAAGGGAATAGTATGTTTTTGTGATCTATTCATTGATAACTGTTTTTCATCCTTTGAAGAATTGTCTAGCAAATACAATTTGCCTAGATCACACTTTTTTTCGATATTTGCAGATTAGAAATTTTTAAAAAGTTTCTATACCCTCTTTTCCGACACCTTACAAAACAGAAATTATGGAAAAAAATTTCGGTTTTAATCCTTGTCAGAAGGGCTTGATAGTAATAATCTATGATCTAATTATGAAAATTCATTCAGAATCACTAGACAAAATTAAGAATGAATGGGAATGTGAACTCCAGACATCTATACCTACAGAGACTTGGAAGAAAATTCTTCATTTAGTTAATATATCTTCAATGTATGCCAGACATTCTTTGATACAGTTTAAGGTAGTTCACAGGACCCATATGTCAAAAGATAAGCTAGCTCGTTTTTATCAACATACAAATCCTATACATGACAGATGTAAATCGAATGTGCCTTCTTTGACACACATGTTTTGGTCCTGTCCTCTTTTGGAAAAATATTTGAAAGACATTTTTAACATTATTTCAAATGTATTGAAGATTGATTTACAACCTCATCCTATCACTGTAATTTTTGGATTACCAAGGATAGAGTCTGGCCATCTATCTGCCTCTGCTAACCGTATAATTGCCTTTGTATTCTTAATGGCCAAATGATCCATTTTGCTTAAATGGAAGGATCCAATACCCCCTACTACTTTTCAATGGTTCTCTCAAACTATATCATGTTTGAACTTGGAAAAAATTAGGAGTGGTACTGTTGATCCTTCGCTTAAATTTGAGGAAGTTTGGAGTCCATTTATTCAATATTTTCACATGATGTAGATCCCCTTGTAATAACCTTTCAACTTAGAGGAACGGAGTTGACAATGTAATATTGCTTTGTTTCTACTGAGAAATTTTTGTCCAGTTTTTTATTCTGTTTGTTTTTTTTTTAAATTTTTTTTCCTTTGCTTAGTTTGATTTGATATATTGTTTATAAATTTTTTTTATTGTTTTGGGGATTTTTTTCTTTTATAATTTATAATCTTTTTCTGTCTTTTATATTATATTCATTCACTAAGAGATCGTTGGATCTACAGATTTTTTATATACTTTATTGTTTTTTATGATTATCCATGCCATGATTGTTCTCCCAATCTCTTTGTATTACATGTACAAACATTGATGTTATATATTAATCTGTATTAATTTGAAAACTAATAAAAAAGATTGAAAAAGAAAGGACTTTCATCACCCTTCTCACGACTTGTTTTTCCTTCTGCCATTGGGGAAGAGATATAGGAGCATCTGCTCTAGATCTAGTAGGATGCTGAACAGCTTTTTCCCACAAGCAGTCAGGATCATAAATGGACTGTGTCCCCTTCCACTGTCAAGCTCTCCCTCCACACACACGTACATACTCACATCAATACAGAAACAGTTTGATAGTTAGTTACCTGATACATGGAACTTCATCTCGAGCTGAATAAGCACTTAATACATAAACGCACTTTAACAGATATGAATATGTGGTATTGATATGTTTTTAGTTTTGTTTTAAAGGTGTTTTTATAGACTATTTTAGATATTTATCACTGTTCTTTTTGTTGCATTGATATGAGCTGGTGAGAAACAGTATTTCGTTTTTTTGTGTATGTAAGTACTCAGAGAAATGACAATAAAGCAAATCTTGAATCTATGAAATCAAAGGACCAAAAGATGAGTGTTTCATCTAAAAGACTGCACTTGAATGGTCAATCTGGATTTTTGTGTTCTAGTATCAAATGGGACTTTGACCTACCACTAACTTGGAAGCAAACATGCCACCAACTGAGCTGTGGCTGACACAGCTATGGAATTAAATGTGCAGAATAAATAGAGTTTTCACAGTCTCTTAGATATCAATGCACTGAATCATTTCAGTTAGCGAGGCCAAGGAGCACTTTCACTTAAGACTGACATCATCTTGCTTAATACTGAAGTACAGCACTGATAATATGCTGGTTGGATGTGCCAACTCTAGGATGAGGTACGATGACACTCTTGAAGACCAAATCCAACCACAATATTTTAAAAGTAAAAGGTAGGAAATTGCCTGGGCTCTTTACCAACATAACTCCTTAACAACAATGAAATTAGTAAGAACATGGGAGATAGCTGTGAGAGTAGACTAATAGCCCCCTCAAATCTACATCATTCGATAAGATCTTGCCTAGACTTGTATCCCAAATTAACACCCAGTATACATGTCCTCTGATTCGAGAGACAAAAGACTGCAGATGCTGGGATCTGGAGCAACAAACAAGATGCTGGAGGAACTTAGCACGTCAGACAGTCTCTGTGGAGGGAAATGGACAGTTGACATTTTGGGTCGAGACCCTTTATCCATCCAGATGGAGGACTTTGACCTGAAATGTTGACCATCCATTTCCCTCCAGAGATGCTGCTGAATTCTTCCAGCATCCTGTTATTGCATATCCTTTGATTCCTTTGTCATCCAAAAATCCATTGATTTCTGCCTTAAAAATCCACAATTCTGAATTAGACATTTCTAAAGTTTTACAAACCCTGTGTGAAGAAATTTCTCCAAGTTCTGAATGGCCAGGTGTTTGTCCTGGATCCTTCAATGAGAGAAAACAGCCTCTTGGCATCTAAACCTTAACCCCTCCCCAAGCCACATGTCTTGATAAGATTACTACCCATTCTTCTGAACTTCAGTAAATGTAGGTCAATATTAAGTCTTGATTGGGACATTACACTCATTTGCAGAATCAATTCAGTGAATCCACACTCTAACCCATACCTCTTGTTATGTACGCAAACTAAAACTGCAAAGGATTTCAATAAAATGTCGTGGAAAATCCTGTACAAAGTTTGCGAGACATTTAAAAAAAAAATTAGAGTAGAAAAGTACTACAGTCAGCATATCATTTGCTCACTTAATGACTTCCTGCATTTGGATGTTTGTGTGTTTCATGAATCACAATACCAAAAATCCTTGTACATGAATACTTGTTTCTTATACAATTTTTATGCTCTGCCAAAGAGCATAACCTTGGAATGACCCATATTTATATTCTTTTTGCCACCATCTTACCCACTCATTTAATCTGTCCATACACTTCACAGATTGTTTTCCCTTCTAGCATTGTTCCATGAGCAAAATTGGGTACATTGCTTTCTTCTTCCAGATCATCCTAATACTGATCCCTTTGCTGCTTAATCCTCTAGTTAGTCTGTCAACCTGAAACTAACCCATTTATTCTCTCTTTTTGTTTTCTACTATTTATCAATATGCTATTCATTGCCCCTTGTCCATTTTGTCTCTTTCATTTTCAATTGCATCTAATCAATGCCATTTGAAAATCCAGACCTGCTATATCCACTGGTTTCCCTTTATCTACCCTTACTTGACACACATTCTCAATTCTTTACTAAATTTGTCAAATACACTTTTGCCTTCAAAAAACAAGACAGACTTGCCTAATCTGCTATATCTGAAGCCAACACTTCTAGGAGCCTGGAATGTGGGATATGACTGATGCTGGTCCTCTTAACTGGTACACTCTTTGTTAATATTAAGTTAATTTCCCTCCTTTGTGATGTTTAATATATCTTCATCGACAAGATACAATTACATTTCAATACCTCGGCTGTTTTTTTATTTCTCCTATTGTAATTTTTCTTGTCATTGTCTCTGTGGAACATTTATTTTCTAGTCTCTTGTAGAAACTTCTGCTATTTTTAAAGTTTCTTGCTAACTTGCACGCTATCTTCATCTTTATCAATTTATTTTGGTTTTCCATTGTTTCCTGAAAAATTTCTTAATCCTTACACTTGCTATTCTTGCCAATATTATAAGCCTCTTGATTTAACACTATTCCTGACTTCCTTGGTAAATTGCAGTTCATCATTTTTCCCATGGAGTTTTTACTTTGCAAAGGCATGTATGTTTAAGAATTTTCAAATATCTTTAAATGCTTGTCATAGCTTATCTATTGGAAAATCTTTTAATTGTTCCCAAATGCACCTCTTGGACTCCTGTTTTTGACTGATCTATCTCTCTTTTAAAAATGTATACAGAATTTTATGATGTTATAATTCTTGCCTTGGAGGATGCATTACAATGAGTTTATTTATCAATCTTATCCTATACTTGATGTTCCTGGAAACTGACCCAATTATTTGTCCCTGCTCCCTTTTGTATCATTATATATTGCCACTGATGCCCTCTCCTTTTCTTTCTCCGGCCTTGTAAACATCATATCTTGGAATACTTAATTCCCAACATTAGCTAGCATGGAACCACATCTCTGAGAGTTATCAGGCAAAACCCATTCATCTGTTTGAACCATTTATCTTCTATTTTGATTTTAATACTTTAAGCATTCAGATACCTTTCTTGAATCCTTTGCTTTCTCTGTTCCTTTCTGTCACTATGTCTATCTGTTGTGTTCTTTGACCTTGGCTGGTTTAAGCTTTTTCAGCATATAACCTTTCACTTGTCTTTTAGTAAAAGCTGTAGGTATCCAGTTTGCTAGGACACTGGTTGAAGCCTATTGTAATGGAGTCTGTCTCAATGTAATAGCCTAATGTAATTTTGCTGTTGCAGATGCCAATGTCCCAATTTGTTTTCTCTTTTTTTTCCTCCTCCTCCACCTGCCCCCCCCCCCCCCCCCCCCCCCAAGACATTCTGAGGCCATAATTTAAACATACAATGATGCCCCAGAGCTCTGAATTTGAAAGTATTTCAACTGGAGCAGAGGTAACAATAAAGGTGTACAATTCTTGAAATGCATTTGAGAGATTTGTTCTAATTTATGCTTTACAAGTCCAGTAAGAGGAGCTTTACTGAGCCATGTTTTCAGGAATTAACCTGGACAAATAGGTGGCAGTGGGAGAGCAAATGCTGTTAAATTTAGTATGTCAAGTTCGAGTTTGTTGTCTTAAGCATACATACGGTATAAATGCCTTGAATTGGCTTTTTGCAGCAGCAAAAGTATGTTATAAATATGACAAACATGTTAACAAACTTAAATGAACATATACATATGTGACAAAATAAACATAACGAGACTAGTGCAAGTTAAGAGAGTAAAAGAAATATCGTCCAAGGTAGCATTAGGGTTTTTTCAGGTGGGTTCAAGAACCTGATGGCAGTGGGGAAGAAGCTGTTTTGGACCTTGACATATGGGTCTTCAGGCCCCTGTACCTCCTGCCTGATGGGAGCATGAGAAGAGGGCATGGCCTGGCTGTGATGCAACCAATCAGAATGCTTTCCACTGTTCATCTGTGGAAGTTTGTCAGAGTCTTTGATTGTGTGAAATAGACAATGAAGGACATGGATTAAAAGTTATAAATTGGGATGAGGCCAACTTTGCCTGGTTGAGATGTGATTTGGAAAAAGTAAAAGTAGTTACTTGAAGGTGAATCAGTGTCAGGGAAGTGGGAGGCATTCAAGAAAGGTATACTGAGGATAGTTGTAGATAATGGTCAATATTGAGGAGAACACCAGGTCAGGTAAGGTGGTAGAGCAGAGATTAAGGCAAATTCTAAGAGCTCAATGATTTAGAAATTGTAGCCGAGCATTCAGATGCTGAGTGAAATTTACAAAATGGATTAAGAAAGCATATAGGGTGCATGTTTTAAAAAATATTGGCAATTAAAAGCAAGATAAATTGGGAGATTTCATAAAGACAAAGGGAAAATGTATAATGAAGCAAAGGGTAGATCTAATGGCCGTAACATGGATTATATTTATAATTCTGTAGAAATACTTCCACCTATCTTGGAAAAGGAGAATGATACAGATATTGAGGGAGAATCAATGGACAGGACACATTAAGGGCTTTGGGAATTAAAAGTGCATGACTCAGCGGGCTAGATCATGAAATATCCCAGACTTAAAAGAAGCAAATGGAAAAAATAGCATGGTCTTTGTCATTTTCAAATTCTCTTTTGGCTATAAGTGTGGTTCTAGAGCATTGGAAAACTACTAATGTGGTACTGTTATTTTTAAAAAGGCAAAAGTAGTAGACCAGGTAATCGTAGGCCACACAGCCTAATATATGTAGTAGGAAAATAATGGGAAAAGTTCTGAGGAACAGCATAAATCAGTATTTAGAGAGGCACCAACTAATCAAAATGTTCAGCATAGAAAGAATTGGTAATGTTATTTCCTCAAAATAAAAAAAGTTGGCCAAACATTTGCTACAAACTACTGGATTTTAGGAAGATATTTGACAAAAATCCCACGGTGGATTGCTGAGGAAAATTAAAACCCATGGGATTGAGAAAAATAAGTTTTATCTTGTAAAGTCTCACAGGTAACAAATATTGGCTGCATTACTGAAGTAAATACTTTCAGGTTTGCAATCTGTTCTAGGAATATTGTTTGCTTACTGGATGGTGCATGCTATTCAAATTTTGTCTTCATGGGTCACACTTAGATAGTTATGGGTGTGTGTGTATCTACCTTGAGCTGATAATTGTAACAGATCTTAATGTTTACAATTTGGCAGCTTTAAAAGTACTCAATTATTTTACAGGTTTAGAAAATTTAAGCAGGGAAAAATTAATCAGTTCAATACAAAAAAAATTGAGTTTTGTTTTTCTGTTAATATTGAGTTGTAACTTCCTGAATATGAACACTTCTGCACAATCCATGAAATGTTTCCAGATTAACTTAAATCAAGCCATTATAATTTCCAATTAAGTTGCCTGCATGTGATCTGGCATCACTCTTCAGGCAAACCCTTTGGGGCTGTTCAGTGGGATGGAGATATTTGTATGGAAAGTCCCTGTGTCAACATAAATGTCCTAAGCAGCAGTAGATATTACTTTGTTCTTAACAAAAACAAATGGACGTGACAGGAACTACTTTCAGCATAAACACTTATTGCTCTTCAGCCTGAGTTACTAATTGTTACATTAAGCTATTTGTTTGCTATGAAAAATGAGTTTTGTCATTCCTGAGCTTCTGCGTGTATCATGAAGCAAACATAGAGGCTCTGAACTAACTATGCAGATTTAACAAACGCAGAATGATTGCCTAATGTCCGAGGTTCTTTGTTTTAGAAGGTGGTTAATGGCACTTAAGCTTCAAGTTCCTTTTAACATGAAAATGATCTTACAAATTCAGTGCTTTCAACAGTATTTTCAAGCTTGGCTAAATCTCTTTAGAAAAATCTTCTTAAAGAACAGTGGAATATATAGAGGTAGAAGCATGTTCTGAAATACTTTGCAGCTCTTTGGTGGGTTTCTCAGTTTTAATGCAGTTCTCAGGCAGTAAGGTTTAGGATTGAATGATTTTTACATTTTGCATCATAACTTTTCTGCTAAACTCCTAAAAAGCAAATGACAGTTCTGATGTTATGAATGACTAATATAAATTGACAAGTTTTATTCAAGCACCTTTCACTGCCTGTACTGTTGCTATGTTGAAGCATTATATTAAAAATGAATTTGCTGAATTAGAGTGTGAAATTTTGGCTCACATTTTCTAATTTTGCAGTAGATTTGAATTGAAGATCTTGTCTACATTTGTCACTGCTCCAAAAGTTGTTGGTTTTTTTGGGGGGGGAAAAAAATCTTGGCGTTTGTATAGCACCTTCCATGCCCTTGAGGTCCCAAAATGCTGCAGAAACAATGCAGTATTTTTGAAGGACATATGACAGCCAATTTGTGTAGCATACTCCTACAAACCAAGATGATCACCACTATTATCTGGGGAATAAATCTTGGTCGGCACTGCAGTGGGAATTTCCTTGTTCTGCTGAGAAATGACAGATCTTTTGCATCATCCGAGTGAGCAATTGGCCTAGGTTTAACATCTCATATGAAAGACTGCACTTTTGACACTGTGCACTTCCTTGTTACTGTGTTAGTGTAGGTCTTTGATGTTTCTCTTTAAACTGTTGTAACCCTGTCTTCTTGGCACAGCAGTTCACCTTTCAACTTGCTAGCAGTCACTTTTCCAAAAGTATTGTCAATTTTCCCATTTCACATCAAACCCACCAGGAAATATTAAGATTAAAATTAAATAATTTAAATAAGATTAAAATTAAATTCTCACTAAGTGCATGTATTTAAAAAAACAAAAATATAGTGAGGGAAGCAGATTATATTAGTGAAAGTCAATGCTCTATATAAGAACACTTGCCCAGCCTGGTATTGGAGTGTGTGTGTGTGTGTGTGTGTGTGTGTGTGTGGCTGCTACTTTAGCTAATTCCTTACAAGGTCCTGTTGCAGACCAGTGCTCTTTAACCAATTGAATGCAAGTTGTGACCAGCTACTCAACTGCCTGGTCAGCAGAGTCAATGTAATTTAGAACACAGGAACTCAATCCTACTCAGTTGTTTGATTCATTTAGTTGAAACAACCAGCTTGTATTTTAGTTTTTTTTGATATCTTTTGGAACACCTCAGTAATTGATGAAGACAAAATACTGGCTATGAAATTTTCATTCAACACTTCTGGATATCAACAAAATGAAATGTATCAATTGGCTCTAGTCATGAAGAATGATGGTATATAGGGCCACAAATGGGTGAGGTTCACTCTTTTATTCAGGACATAGTGAACAATAATTGACTTGTTCAACTCCCAATTTAAGATTGCAAGATTTTGGCTAAATGCTTTTCTGCTATATGTAAAGTTCTTAGCAACTCAAAACTAAAATACATGGAATAAACTTGTGCTGCACAGATTTAAGGTGTAGAGTCTGAGCCTATTGGAGGAAAGGAGACAAATGAAATCTTTAAGCAGCAGCTTTTGTTTTAATTTACAGAAATGGAATCATTGGCAAGGCAAGTGTTTATTGCCCGTTCTTGATTGTTTCTAAGAGATTGGTGGTTCACTGTTGTCTTTAGAAGTTTCTTCCCTGATGCTGTCTAGTCAGGAGTTCCAGAATGATGGAACAGTGATTTCCAAGTCAGGATAGTGTGCAACTTGAAGAGAAACTTGTAGGTGCTTATGGCCTTGTGGATCTCCTGTCATTTCTTATAAGCAGTAGAAATTTCAGGTTTGATAGATGCTGTCAAAGAAGCCTTGGCAAGTTTCAGTAGGAGATTGCAAGCACACCGCTACTGAGTATTGTGATGGTGAGGCAATCAAATGATTTACACTGACCCAGATGTTACCAAAGAGTTGAGTGTTGTGGGTCTTGTGCCATCCTGATAAGTGGAGAGCAGTTGATAATATAGCTTTGAGGAATCAGAGGCAAGTTCTTCGCAACAGATTGCCGGCCTCTGAATTGTTTCTGAAGCCGTGTCTTTTATGTAGCTGATTCAAATAAATTTCTGGTAAACAGTGGCCCAAGTATGCCGTTGATTGAAGGGGAAGTGCTTGGATTTGGGTTAGATCCACTCTTGGAGATGGTTATTTTGTGGCTCATGTATGGCACACGTGCTATGTGTTTCTCGTTATACAGTACTGCTGCAGGCAGGAATAGACTGTTTCATGATCTTTGTAATTACAAATAGAACTGAACAATGTGTTAATTATTGAACATCTTACAACCATGGTAAGATGTTTACCTTCATTACACTGTTTTAATTACTGGTAGAGATGGCTTCTGCAGGTCATAAGATAATTAGTTTGAATTTCTTTCTGAATCTCTCTGTCCCTCTATCTTTGCTTTCCTAACTTATCTCCTGTTTGAATGGTCATGGTACAAGAATTTCCAGGAGTTGGTAGTAATGTTGCATTTTTTTTTCCAAATATGCACATCCTTGAATCTTTTCTTCTCTTTACTAGTTCCCATTGCAGAGCTCAATAGTGTCTGAGGAATGTGGTGTTGAACATGCCCTCTATTTGGCCAGTCCAAACAAGCTGACTGATTTTTTAAAATTAGTTGATTTAATGCAGAGAATGCGTAAAATTGGATCCCATGTGCAATTCCTCAGATGCTGCATGCAGTAATAGACTGCTTCACCAAATCAATGTCTCAGAAGCCTGCACAGTGAAACTAATATTTGGCATGCTCAGGACTTTGGTAGTGCCAGACCAGCAGATTTTCTGCGAATACCCAATGCGTTTTAATTTGCTTTTTTTCCCATACATTATAGAGTATCATAATCTCCTAGTGAACAGGTAAGTTTAAAGGGAGCGTGAGACACCAGTCCTGACAAGTTGGAAGGGAACGAGGGAACCAGGTCCCTGTGAATTGAAATGGAGCACAGCAAACATTACCTGGTGAGCCAGATGATGAACCAGCAGGATTTCTGAATGGTCAGTTAGCAGATTATTGGAGTTTTACTGTAGCAGGAGAGGGATCACTGCTGCCTGATGGGTTGAGTTTTGCTCCAGATTTGAGATCGATGTCTAACATCATTTTCCATAATTGTGCAAAGGCGGTGCTGGTGCATTGAATCCCATGAAGAATTTCTTCTTTGAGTTGGATCCAAAGATGTGAGTAGTCCATTTTTTCCAGGGTCTTGCTGTGAATCTTTTTCAGAGGGCTGTGTTGTATGGGGGGAGAGAGCAGGTTCGTACAGGACCTTCCTTGTGGCTGTTGAGTGTAAACTTCTGATGATGGTAATTGGCTTATTATTGTCAAATGTACCGAGATACAGTGGAAAAGCTGTTTTGCATACCATCCATACAGAACATTCCAAACGCAAGTACATCAAGATAATACAAAGGGAAAAGCAATAACAGAATGCAGAATATAGTGCTACAGTTATAGAGTGTAGTGCAGGTAGACAAATAAGTTGCAAGGGTCATGACAAGGTAGATTGAGAGATCATCTTTATTGTGGAAGAGGTCTGTTCAAGAGTCTTGTAACAGTGAGTAAATCAAACAACATGCTTCTCTGCGCATCCACAAGCATTATCTGCTTCAGCTTGTCTACTGAGATTGCAGTGACCTTGCTTCTGGAGCACTGAGTAGGTTAAATAGATTTCTTATTTCTGAAGATTAGCTCCACTCCCGTAGAAAGCTTGGTAGGAGGTAAGTGCACAGAACAAGATTGAAAATATTGTTGAGACGATGACTCAGTTTGACACTTGTCTTCACTAGGGTTGGTTTTGTTGTGAACACCACCTTGGTAAGGTCATCCCTTCTGTGACATTGTAAACCATCAATGTTGAGACAAATATGGACAGTTGAATTTGAAGGAGACTGATCCCTCCCAGTTGATGGTGTCAAAGACGTCAGTGACCTGTAAAAATAAAGGCCAAGTGTAGTGCTGCTCCCTGTATTTCTCTTGAAAATGTTGTGCAGTGAAGGTAATGCCCAGAATACCTCTGAATGGACAGAATTCACAATGCAATTTGGGGAGCTGCTATTTGGTCATTGGGAGGAGGTGATTAAAAAGAACTTGGGTAATACTTTTCTCTGTGGCAGACATGGCATCTGAGGTTCAGTTGTATGTCCTCTTTCCTTGTTGGACAATGAGATTATGGCTTTCTGACTGAAGATTTTCATCACTGAGTATTAGTATGTGCTCCCTGAGGTCTTGTTCTATTTTCAGCTGAGATATGGCCTTTTGTTTTATTGTTAGCAAAGTTGGACCTTATAGGCTGCTTTGGGATGGAATCAAGGGCACTCGAGTCGAGAAGAGACGAGGTCAAGGCAGTGTTCGAAAAGTTCCTTTCAGTCAATGCGACTGGCTCTCAATAGGATGGTCCTCGGCTTGACAATGATGAAGGGTCTGCACCTTGTGGCCATGTCCTGTTTGCACTCCTTCAAACCACTTCGGGTTCTTCAGATTATGGGTTCAGCTGGACCCTTGCCATTTCTTTTCCTAATGAATATCAAGCACAGAAGGATATTGTCCGAATTCAGGCAAATGGGATTAGTGTAGCCGATCAAAAAGATCGGCATGGACGTGATGGGCTAAAGGGTCTGTTTCAGTGCTGTACAGTTCCAACTGTGACTAATTTTCAGGGGGGAGGTGGACACAACTTTTTAGTGGCTTCTAATATTCCCTTAGGGACCATCAATGAGTGAAATGACACACAAATCCACATTGTGGACCTTGGGGCTTCACGTTGTTGTCTTTAATGACCCAGTCCTCTCTGCCCCTTGACACCTCACCCTTGTAATTGAATCCCCGTGAAGTTTTGGGACTTCGAATTTCTCTTGAGACTTTTGTGTCTGAGGATTTCCAGCATTTTCTGCATTTAGTTCCATATTTGGCATGAAATTATTTCTTTCTGTATGTTTATTTCCAGCATCCAGAGGATGATTGTGGAATTCTTCTAGAAAGTAAGACGTTAAGATTCAGTATGAAGCCTTGTCATTTATCCTGATTTGCAGACCTGAAAGTAGCTTTGTTACTTTTTGTGATATTCATAGATGAGACAAAACAATTATAATTTGATAATGAAATATTTTATTTTTATACTGTCAGTTGAGATTAATCAAGGACATTGTTGCTAAGTTTTGTTCCAGGGCAGGCAAGATGGTGGAAGAGAAACAAACACAAACTCCTTTTAATTACCTGGTTAATGCCTTTCTTGAGACCAGATTTTCATGGAATGTAAAGAAAATAGCAGGCAGTTGGGAAGACTATTGGAAGGGATGACAAGAGAAACAGGTTCTCTTTGGAGCAAAAAAAAATTGAGATTTAGTTGCTGAGAATTGAGTTTTGTAAATGAAGATTTTAAAGGTTGTTATCTAGGAGGTACAGATCAAGTGTAGTTTTAAATATACTCTTATATTTGATGGATGATATTAAACTGCATGGTCAGTTTCAAAAAAAAAGTTGTAAGATTTATGGAGTTTAATCTGGGCAAGTGTGAGGTGTTGCACTTTGGGAGGTCAAATGTAGAGGGAAAATACACAGTTAATGGCAGGATCCTTGACAGCATTGATATACAGAGGGATCTTGGGGTCCAAGTCCATAGCTCCCTGAAAGTGGCCATAAAGAAGGTGTATCACATGCTTTCCTTTATTAGTCGAGGCATTGAGATAGAGTCAGGAAGTTATGTTGCAGCTTTATAAAACTCTGGTGAGGCCGTATCTGGAGTATTGCATTCAATTCTGGTCTCCTCATTATATGAAGGATGGGGAGGCTTTCGAGAGGGTGCAGAAGAGGTTTACTAGGATGCTGCCTGGATTAGAAGGCATGTTCTATAAGGAGAGGTTGGACAAACTTGGGTTGTTTTCTCTGGAGTGGCGGAGGCTGAGGGAAGACCTGATAGAAGTTTATAGGAGTGAGAGGCATAGATAGAGTAGACAGCTGGTATCTTTCTCTCAGCGTCATCTAATACTAGGGGGCATGCATTTAAAGTAAGGGGGGGGGGAGTTCAAAGGAGATGTGTGGGGCAAGTTTTTTTTAGATAAGATTTCTTTATTAGTCACATGTACATTGAAACACAGTGAAATGCATCATTTGCATAGAGTGTTCTGGGGGCAGCCCGCAAGTGTCGCCACACTTCCGGCGCCAACATAGCATGCCCACAACTTCCTAACCCTTACGTCTTTGGAATATTTGGAGCATAGATAGTGGTGGGTGCCTGGGATGTGGTGGTGATGGAAGCAATTTTTATTCATGAGGCAAGGTGCCATTGGGTCAACTGACTTCAGGCATGGCATACAATGACGAACTAGCAGGAGGAAATAATTTCATTTCAGCTGATTTAATGCTTTTTTTATGAAGTTTTAAACAAATAATACAACATTCCTCCCAGTTTAAATGTCTCAATTGATCTTTGAAACGTTGAGGTCTCAGCAGTGGCTTAGTTGGTAAAACTCCTGCCTCTGAGTCTGAAGATGATGCCTTGAGTACAAACTATCTTGAGCATTTAAGGATCAAGGTTAAATGCTGGCCTTGACCTATTTCAGATACTGTAAAAGACATTTGATTCTATAAGTTGAAGTGCATGAATTCCTTCCAATGTCTAGAAATGTGATGCTGCTCCAATGCAGATTATCAATTAGTGTACTTTTTTAGGGCAATGCTTGGTTGAAATCCTACAATAAATATGAATGGTACTGAGCAATTGATTTTGCAAGGTAAACAATTTGTCTTCCCAATTGAGGAATCTAGTGGATTAAAGGGAGGTGCAAATATTTATGTTCATAAAACAGTATCCTAAGTTTCACTGCAGCTTACAAATATCTGTCACGTGTGATTGGCTGATATTTTCTGTTTTTTTTTTGATACATAAAGGAGCCAGTCATATAATGTAGTAATGTACATGTTGAACTGTTAATGTAGGTTATCGTATTGAAATTCTCATCAAATAGCCACTAGTCAAGTAAGGCTGGTGAACTAATTACATCACACAATTTTTAAACAAATTTCTGACTGCCCTCAACTTCTCAGGTGAACTGAATACAAGAAAATGGTTTGCAAGGTATGAAATATCGTTGTTCTTGGTGCTAAAGTGTTTAAAACGTCATATTTATTTATTTATATGATTTAACAAGATAGCCCTGAGGAGAAAGTTGCATTATAGTAAGGTACATTTTGGTATCTAGACAATGATTATCCAAAGCTCTCCTGTGTGGTCTCTACATTTTGAGCAGTCTCAGACCAGGGATTCTCATGAATTTGTGGGGATAGTGAGGACTCTGACAACATCCTGAGAGCATTTTCTCTGTCTACCATGATGGAACTTGGAGTAGATTGGTTGTTTCAGGAGACCAATGACAGGCTTGTGGGCAATGTTGCCTACCCATTGGAGCTAGTTCAACTTGATCAGAACTTCAGTGCTGGGGATGTTGGCCTTGGGGGAATGCTGACTTAGCAAGATCTTCCAATGTGTTAGGAGGATGGACAAACCAGTGGCAGCAATGGTGATCATTCTCCAGTACTTTGAGATGCAGCTTGTAGGTTGTACATGTCTCTGAAGCAAATGAGGATGGGAATCACTTTTCAATAGGCCAATGAGTTGGTACTGAATTTGAGACCTTAGTCTTGGACCTCATTTGGCTAGGGTGGCACACTGATCATTGAAAGGCTGCATCGTTCAGTGGAGGCAGGTTGATAGAGGCTCTTCATCTTGCATAAGTTTAGTATGAGGCCTATCCATCTGAATGCTTTTGAGAAAGAGATGGGGATGACTCTTGAGCTCAATCTTCAAATGTGCGCATACATATACATTGTCAGCATATTGTAAATTGATGAAAGAAGTAGGGGTAATTTTGCTTCTGGAGTAGATTTTCCTGTGCATCCTCTAACCTGTAGATTAATGTTACTTCAGCAAGAAGCTTGCTGGTGGTAAAGTGCAGTATTGAGAATGAAACCTGCTAGGTGACTGATCTAGTTTAGCATCCTGCTGAGGTCCCAACTATATCTATCTGAATGAGCTGGAGCTGTTTACTGCCTCTACGTTTTCGATGTTTTTCATGATGAACCCAAGGAAGATTTTTAGGTACCATGAAAAGATACATGGAAAGCTATTCCCATGAGAGCATTTCCTAGAACAACTTAGTTATATATTTGTATGTAGACATTGATTTTTATGTAAAGGTCTAATATTGCTGGTGTCAAGGCATGTAATTCTGCTGATTATATTTTTTGTTTTTACCAAGAAAATATTTGCTATTGACAAGATATTTGTACATTTACTTTATCCCTGTGCAAAGGGGTAATTTAATTAACAGTGAAACAGTAATTATTAGCTCCTTGGATCAGATTTTTGGAATTTTTCACTCCTGAAAGTGTTTGTCATATCACAGTTTTAAACAGAATACAGTTGTGATCATAGATGGTACAATTGATAGCCACTGTGAAAATCCGATGAATGATTGTTTTGTAGAAAATTCTGATTTTTCATTACTGTATGATTTAATGGTGCTGCTGGCTGTGGTTATTCAAAATAGCGGAGTCAAAAATGAGCAGAGCTCTTGCATGCTTGTTATTGTACAGGTATTTGGGTTGCAATCAAAAGTAGAAATTCAGACTGACTTTCTGGTCAAATTGCTTAATCTGGAGTAGATGAAATTAGAGTCCTTTGCAATGGAGGTGAAGGAACCGGGAGAATGCAGTCTTTGCTCCAGTGATGAGATTTTCCACAAGGGTGCTTCTGAGATGTCTTCCCTCCAGAACCGTTGACTTCCCATGTATAGAGCCCTTGACAACATCACTTGACAACATACCTTTCATCTCACAGCCTCCGCATTGAATAGGTTACCCGTAGCATTTTCCACCAGCTTCAGTGAGATACAGTTTCCTCTTTTCTATCCTTACCCATTTTTAAAGAATTTTGAAGGGATCCTTCACTTTGTGATTTCCTGCTCCGCTCTTCTCTTTCCACCATAATTTCTTTCTTATGGCACTTTCTACTTATAACATAGAACTGTACAGCACAGGAACAGGCCCTTTGGCCTACAATGTTGTGCCGGTCTAATTAAACTAGTAATTAAATGCCTAACTAAACTAATCCCTTCTTCCTAACAATGTGCATATCCCTCCATTTTCTGCACATTCATGTGTCTATCCAAGAGCCTCTTAAATGCCTGCATCATATTTGCCTCCACTGTCACCCCGGCAATGCATTCCGGGCAGCCATCACTGTGTGTGTGTACGTGTGTGTGTGTATAGACCTTCTTGGTAAACCTCTTCTGCACCCCTTCCAAAGCCTCCACATCCTTCCTATAAAGGGTGACCAGAATTGAATGCAGTACCCCAGATGTGGCCTAACCAAAGCTTTACAAAGCTGCAAAATAAGTTCCTGACTCTTGAACTCAATGCCTTGCCTAATAAAGGCAAGCATACCATATGTCGTCTTTACCAGCCTATCAACTTGTGCAGCCACTTATCCTTTTACCTCTTCCTTTTACACCACCCAAGCAGTTTTTCCAAGAGAAATGTTGATTTGTTTGCACTTCCAATCTAACATACTGCCTTCACTTTGTGGTCTCCTCTACATTTGGGAAACCAAATGCAAATTGGATGACCATTTTGAAGAGTGTAAGTGTTCAGTCCCCAAGGGTGACTCTCAAATCTGAGGCCACCCATTTTCATTCTCATCCCACTCAGATCTGTCTGTGGCTTCCTGCAATGTTATAAGGAGGCACAACACAAACTTGAGGAAGGATGCGTCATCTTCTGTCTGGGCTCATCATAGCCTTCTGGACTCAGAGTCACATAGTCATAATAGTAACAAGCCTTTTGGTCCATGCAGAACATGTCTCTATCTATACTAATTGCATTTACCATCACTGACTCCATAGCCTGCCATGCATTGGCAATTCAAGTGCTTGTCTAGATTAAGTGTGAGAGTCTCTGCCTCCACCACCCACAAGCAATGCTTTCCAAGTTCCAATTGCCCTCAGGATGAAAAAATTCTTACTCCGATCCCCTCTAAACGTCTTAAACCAATGGCCTCTGGTTGTAAACGTCTCAGCTCTGCAGAAAAGTTTGTTATCTACCTTATCTATACCTTTCATAATATTGTTGTACCTCAGTCAGGAACCCCCCTCAGCTGCCTCTGCTCCATGGAAAATAAGCCCAGCTTGTCCATTCTCTCCTTATAATTGAAATATTCCATCCCAAGCAACATCCTGATGAACCTCCTCTGCACCTTCTCCAGTGCAATCACATTCTTCCTATGGTGTGGCAATGAGAACTGTACACAGTCTTAAGCTGTGGCCAAATTAATGTTTTACAAAGTTATACCATAATCTCCCTGTTCTTGTAATCTATGCCCTGGCTGATGAAGGCAAACATCCTATATACTGTCTTCACCACCTTTTATCTACCTGTGCTGATACCTTCAGGGATCCTTGAACTTGTGTATGCTCTACCCATGTTAATTCTCCAAAGTGCATAACCTCGTATTTATCAGGATTAAGTTTTATCTGCTATTGCTTTGGCCATCTTACCAGCTGATCAGTAGTAACCTGTGATCACCCTCCTCACCATCAACAACACTCCTGATTTTTTTCAGCGTCATCTGCGAACATATTAACTATACATTCATTTCCAAAATGTTGATTCCATTTCTATTTCTGCAGCTTCAGGTAACTCTCTGTATTAGAACTGGTTGCGAGTCATCCATTTGTGATATTGGCTCAGTTCTTTTTCCATTAGCACAACCTGACCTGTTGGGCATGTTCTACACGCCTGTATATTCCTTTGTGTGCTCACTCTCCACCTGTTCTCATTAACCCCTTCAACCAGATGATCTCTACAACCATGGCAACCCTGGCTTTGCCCTATAAGAGAGATTCCATTTGTCTATCTATTCCTTCCCCAGTCTCTCTAACTTGAACTAGCTTGCTTTCTCTCTTCCCAGCTCTGACAAAGGATCTTCAGCCTTCAGTGTTAACTCTGTTTATCTTTCCAGAAATGCCACCTGGCTTGCTAAGTCATGGAGTCTCACAGCATGGAAACAGACCTTTCAACCCCACTATGTCTGTGCCAGCCATCATTTCTATCCATAATCATTCTATTTTTCAGCACTTATCCTATATCCTTCTGTGGCATGGTGTTTCAAGTACTCATCCAAAGGTGCTTCCTGTATTTTCTGTTTTTACTAGCCTGTCAGCAGAACAGTGTAATCCATGATTTAGGAAATTGCAACATTATGGATGAAGGGAAATAATGGTGTTTGACAAATCTAATAAAAATTCTGGGGAATATAAACAGCTGGGTAGATAAGGAAGTAAATTAATGTGATATGTCTACTTTCTGTTTTTGCATAAAATAAGGCCTCAGTGGTTTGGGGTATCATTAATAAGTAATATACAAAAAGTCCTACTTTGGGCAGACTATCACTAATGAGGTGCAATAGGGATCAATACTGGGTGTTCAGTTAATCATAAATTATGCTTATGACATAAAGCCTGTGCAACATTTCCATGTTTACAAATGGTAGAAAGCTGGGGAGAGGACACATGGAATCAAAAGGATATAGACTGAGTGTACAAGGTGGTGGTAGATGGAATAGGAATGGAAAACAATTTACAGGGCAAGAAACTAGTAAATGCTGGTGTGTAGGTGAACCTTGGTGTGCTATTTCATGAGGTGGAGAAAGTAAACATGCAGGCAGTTAGGAAGGCAAATGGTATGTTGATCTCAATTGGAAAAACTGCAGATGCTGTAAATCTGAAACAAAAAGTGCTAGAAACACAGGTCAGGCGGCATCTGTGGAAAGTGAAAGTAAAGTCAAAAGACCCTTTCATCAAATGTCAGGCCAACTGGTTGACAGTTCCCTTGCAAACTTTGCAACTTTCCCTTGCAATGTTTGTCATTCTCCTGAGCCAAGGTCACTACTTGCTCTATCCTTGTGTCATCCTTAGCTTCTCCAACCCTCATCTTTCCTGTTTTTGTTTGTCATTTCTAAATATTAAATAGCATTTTGATATTTAATTCTCAGCCTTAGTCACTATGCAACTCTAATGCTAATAGTTCAAATGCATTTGTCTTGATTTGTCATTAATTTGCCTCCTTTGTTAATGAGTGATTCATGCATTCAACTGCACTGCTCTTAATAGTAACATTTTACCATTTTTCCTCTAATTTACTTAGTTTAACAATAGTGTACCAGTAATTACTGTTCCATGCTGCATCACTCTGCTTATCATCCAGACTGCTGCTGTGCTGTATGGCCTTGACCATTTTCTTTTAAATATATGCTGTTTCCTTTAACTGTTCCCATTTATTAGTTTAAAGCCCTAATTTGTCAGGGCATCAGCTTAATTTAAGAGCTTGGCTCAATCAGATAGCATTCTTCCCCCACTCTCAGTATTGGTGTCAAAGTATAGTTTATTGTCATGTGCACAAGTCCATGTATGCACAGATGCAATGGAAAACTTACTTGCAGCAGCATCACAGGCACATAGCATTCACAAGAAAACATAAATTGAACATAAATTATGCACAATTTTTACAAGAATGAACTAAATTAGAACAAAATATTCTAGTGTAAGGTGAACAGGGTGGTCATAGTGTTGCTCAACTGTAGGGATTAGGGTTGTTCTGGTTAAAAGTCTTATTTCCCCTTTCAAAACCAGTGCCATTATGTGGATGGCTCATGTTAACAAGATTATTATCTTTGAGGTACTGTAATGTCATTTAATCTGATCACTGGCTCATGCTCTCATGCATGACTTTATTCCTAGTTACTGTCATGTTCTTGGGTCCAAAGTGAACTGCACAACCAGATCCTCCCACTCAAACTAATTCTTCAGTCCTGACATGTCCTTAACCCTAATGGGCAAGCAACATGCCCTCTCTGACTCCTTACCATGGATGCTGAGACCACCATATTGCTTTGAATATTTAGTGCTCCTCGTCACAGCAATGTTCACTTTCACTCCCATAGTGCTGTGGTCAAATTGTTTATCCTCACAAGTCTTTGTTCACATCCATACAGGTAGCAAATTTTCAAGATTAATTCCAATGAAAATTCATAGACCTGAAAAGGGAATGGCTTCTGTCTACGCAGATGCTGCCTGACCTGATAAGCATTCCTAGTGCTTTTTGTTTCTATATCAGCGAGCAAGTACCATGTGCCATTTTTGAACAAAGTCAAAGGATGAGGCTTCTGCACTGCTGTATCTTGGTTCTACCTATATGCACTAATGTCCTTCTATCTACAACCACTGCTGATGTCCAGGCTGCTACCAATTTAAAGGATGTGACTGTCTCCTTGATCCTTAATGTAGTAACTTTGTCCCCTTTTCAAATACATTACAAAGTTTGTAGCTCAGGCTCCTGAAGAACAAATTCTTCCACATACAGACACAACAGATGTGTTTGCAGGGGAAAGCTTCCTTAAAGTTTATGAATCCTAACAAGCTTTCCTGTTGATTTATCTCAAAAACTACTTTGAAGTTTATCTTGATCTTTCATTCCAGAAGCAGTTATTGCCATACTGCTCCTGCTATATATGATTTTGTTTTTTTAAAGTTGACTCAATAATAATGGTCTGAATTTTTCAGGTTGGTTTTGAAGGGAACCTCTTGTATTCAAATTAAAAATTCCAGTTCTGTAGTTGCACTCTGTGTCAGGGATTGAGTGACAGGTTTGGAAGCCTGAATTCATTACTCGTCTCTGCCACTGGATCTCAGATCCCAATAATTTCTATGTTGGCTGTAGATTAGAGAGCAAAGGTAAGGGGGTCTTTATTTTGTATTATTTCACTTTGGTATAATGTTTTCAAATATTTCTATATGCTTCTTTATTTTTAATCACTTATCTCAATTTGAATAGTTCTTAATGTGACTCTAAATTAGCCTTTGACACACAATCCTGTCAGTTTTGACAGTTGCCAACTTCCAAAGCTTGTCAAGTGTGTTCTGGGATGGAATTTCTGCTCTCTGCTGCCAGCAGCCCAATTGGCATCCACACATTGCTACCTGGCTTAAAATGCAGAAATATCTCATCCGATGCAAGCATGTCTGGGATGTAAGCAGTTCCTGACAGAGTCAAGAATGGGCAAACTGACACCTTTGATTCTCAAGCCTCCTGTCAATGAAAGGATCTTATTTTTAATTTCCCTTGTCCTTTGATTTTGAACAATCCTTTTAAAATTCCCGTCATACTTGGATCAGTCTGAGCTTCTCCAGTCTATTCACATGTAAAGACCTTCATTTTGAAATCTTCAGTCGTTAACTATAACAAATCCTTTTTAGGAACTTTCTCCTCAGAATCCTGATGTCTAAAATTATTTTGATTGCTTGCTTTAAGGATCTTCAATGACTGTTGCTGGTCATGCATGTAGTACTTATATGGATTTTTCCAGCAATAATACACACCTTTGTATTTGTATATAACGTGGTACCAAATTTAACATTTTATTGCAGTTAGCCAGAGTTGATAAAAGATTCATGGATGTATCTTATGATCTCATTAGTTTTAAATCTGTTAAACATGCACTTCCTTTTGGTGTTTTACTCGCGCATCACTCATTTATATACAGTTAACTGCACCTGCACCTACATAAACAATCCACATCTTGATTTGCAATGCTCTTCCTCTTGGCATGATAAACTTTTGTATGAAACATTACAGCCCTAGATAGATATTTGCAGAGGTACGAAGTTTGACTGCTGCTGTTCCTGTTTGAAACACTTTCCTGTATTGCCATTGTTTTATCTAAGGAAAATTTTGAGAGTTGGGGAAGTATTTTATCCCCATTCCACTCTGGTAAAGTTGTCACTAATAAAAACAATGTTGGAAATCCTCAAATTATTTTTCTCTGTATGTAGCCATGTCAAAAGCCTTTTTGAAATATTAAATGTATGATGCAGCTGTATTTTCACTCTGCATCAGGTTATTAATAACACTGGAAAATCTCCAAGTCACTTGACACTTCCCTGCTGATTATCATTTAACAAGTTATGCTTTTACAAAGCTTCAATTAATACTTTGACATAATGTCAAAGCTTTTCCACTATATTTGTATTTCCATTCCGGAGAAGCTGGATTTCCACCATAAATTATACAAACAGTGCTTTATAAATTTCTTGTGCAGGATCAATTTGAAGTACCTAACTTCTACACTACATTTCAACAATGTACTTTTAAACCAGGGACATAATATCTTAAATAAAAGTTAAAAATGCTGAAATTACTCTGCAGGTCAAGCAGCGTCCATGACGAAAGAGTTGACTGTTCATTCCTCACTTAAAGAATATATTCGGGAAAACAATTTTTAAAAAATACCATTAGCACATGTTTTTAAAAAAACATTGAAAATCTGCTTTATGAACCATTTTCTCTTTCAGCCAGGGATCTGTTCAATGTTCTCCCATCACAATTCTATAACAAGGTTAGCTGACTGTAGCATATCTTTGCATCAACTTCCAAACACAGATTCAGCACACTTGGGAAGTGCTGAAAACAAAATATATTACATTCAGTAATTGCAGTGAAGCAATTCAATAGTGGGCTCAGTGGTACAGGCATGACGAAATCAACTTTGTAAATTGAACTTTTCATCCAGTGACTTCAACTCCTCCTGTTATCTGGTAGCCTTGAATGGCATCAGTAGCAGGCCTCTATCTGTAAGACAGAGCCTAAAATAGATGGTTGTGTTGGTCTCGCAACTTATTAATTAGTGATGCAGCACAAACCAAAAACCTTGGTAAATCAGGGTTTTAAAAAAAAATGAGTTTGGGTATAGAAAGCTGCAAAAAAATTGTCAGGGGTCTGTGTATAATGACTGAAATTGTTTTTTTCCCTGAAATAAAATATTCCCAGGTATATCAAAATGATCCAACATTTATTATTTTAAAAATGCTTATTTCAAATACTCTTGGTTGTCCACCTATCTACACCATAGCTTTACTTTCTGCCACTTCACCTTTGTCTTATCTGTTCCTTTCCTGATGTATGCTATTCTTAATATGTTAGCTCCAGACACTGACTCAGCTTCTTTATTTATATTGAAGGGACCAGCTCCATCTCTGCTCTCCTTTCAAATCCCTCTGCCAATTTTGTGATGCCGTACTGATTACTTGAAATCTCAGAATATTTTCTTTCATCTCTGCATTTGGAAGAGTAATGTAATTATGTTCTGCTCCATGTCAAGCTTTATTCTCTTGCACTGATTCTACTCACTTCTCTGACCAATGTCAGGTGTTTGCAACCTCTGCATCCTTTTCAGCAGTGAAATTAGCTTCTACCTCGTTTACTCAGTTGCAAGGTGTTTGTTGTTCTACCTTCTGAATTTTGCCTACCTCTTTTCCTATCTTTGCCCAGTTAAGTCAGAAACTTTCATCTATTTTATTTATCACATTAAGCTGTGATTACTCGCATTTTCATGATTTGCCATCCTTTCCTCACTTTGTTGCCCTAAAGCTCTGTTTGGAATCTCAGGTTTGTGTGATTCTGTTCGTCTATCATCATCTCCATCCTTGCTGCTTGCACTGGGTCTCACTTTCCCGATATCTCCAATTTAAAGTTATCACCCTTTCATGTTTAAATGCATCTGTAACTCCTGCTGTTCTCTTTTATGAACTTGCCTTTACCATGATAAAATGTCCCAAAACCCTTCACAGGATTCTTGTTAAACAATATTTGACGAAGTGCTAATAATTGATAAAGGGCACATTAAAAAGAGAAGAGGAGCAATTTAAAACTATTTCTTTGGCTCAGACTTGAAGACGGGTCTGTTCAAAACACTTCACTCTTGGAAACTTTTTAACAAAGCTTTTAATCACCTTTTGAATATTTCTTGAGATTGCTGATATTTATTTCTAAATTGTACCTCATTTAAATGTTTTGGAATATTTGTCTGCTAAAGATGCTGTGTAAATGCAAATTGTGGTTGTTTTTGGTTCACATGGATGATTTATCTTCCTCCAATAATAGTTAAAAGTGTTCGTGTGCAAATAATGATCAACAGGAATAATAATAGAAAAATATATACCACAAAAATGCTTGACAATCATTAAATTTTGATCAATAGCTCTTTTTATGAGGTAAGCATCATTTGGCTCAAAACTTGTATTTTCCTTCATAACTACTGATCAGCTGAGTTTGGCTTGATTGTCTTAAATTATGGTGTGGGCAGTGGTAGTGTTGATAATTTGCATCAAATAATCCTACTTTATAAGGATGACTGTTTTTATAAATTTTCCCATATCTAGTTACTAAGATGAAAGTTACTTTAAAAAAAAAATCGGGCAAAATCCTGCTGACAATTAATTCCCATTTGTGAATTGGAATTGGTTTATTACTGTCACATGTACCTTGGTACAGTGAAAAACTCGTCTTGCATACCGATCGTACAGATCAATTCATTACACAGTGCATCAAGGGTACAAGGTAAAATAATAACAGAATGCAGAATAAAATGTAACAGCTACAGAAGAAGTGCAGTGCAGGTACACAATAAGGTGCAAGGTCATAACGGTAGATTGTGAGTTCAAGAGTCTATTTTATACTAGGAAACTGTTCAATAGTCTTATAACAGTGGGATAGAAGCTGTCCTTGAGCCTGGTGGTATGTGCCCTCAGGCTCCTGTATCTTCTGCCTGATGGGAGAGGGGAGATGAGAGAATGTCCGGGATGGGTGGGGTCTGCTTTACTGAGGCAGCGAATTGTAGACAGAGTCCATGGAGGAGAGGCTGTTTCCGTGATGTACTGAGCTGTGTCCACAACTCTCTGCAGTTTCTTGTGGTCCCAGGCAGAGCAATTGCCATACCAAGCCATGATGCATCCAGAGAGGATGCTTTCTATGGTATATCGATAAAAATTGGTGTCAAAGAGGACATGCCAAATTTTTTTAGCCTCCTGAGGAGGTAGAGGTGCTGCTGAGCTTTCTTGGCCGTGACGTCTACATGGTTGGACCAATGATGTTCACTCCTAGGAACTTGAAGCTCTCAATCCTCTCGGCCTCAGCACCTTTTGATGTAGACAGGAGCATTACTGCCTCCCCCCCTCCTGATGATGTCAATGACCAACTCTTTTGTTTTGCTGACATTGAGGGAAAGGTGGTTGTCATGTCACTATGCTCTCTCTCTCCTTCCTGTACTCTGACTCACTGTTATTTGAGATATGGTCCACTATAGTGGTATCATCTGCAAACTTGTAGATGGAGTTAGAGTAGAATCTGGCCATGCAGTCATGAGTATATAGGGAGTAGAGTAGGGGGCTGAGGACGCAGCCTTGTGGGGCACCGGTGTTGAGAATAATTGTGGCAGAGGTGTTGCTGCCTGTCCTAACTGATTGTGGTCCGTTGGTCAGGAAGTCAAGGATCCAGTTGCAGAGGGAGGTGTTGAGTCCCAGGTCTTGAAGTTTGGTGATGAGTTTGGTTGGAATTATAGTACTGAAGGCGGAGCTGTAGTTAATAAACAATAGTCTAATGTAGGTGTCTTTACTGTCCAGATGCTCCAGAGATGAGTGTAGGGCCAGGTAGATGGGGCCTGTCGTAGACCTACATAATGAAGTGTCTTTATGTAGATGTTGGACAAGAACTACCTTGAATTGGCTATGATGTTTCCCTGTCTAAACACATTTCTGGCTTGTATTTCAAGAATCACAAACTAAGTGGAGACTGCTGGTACCCATGCAGCTAAAATGTTCTATGTTTTGGTAGAAAATGTGGGTGGAGTTGTCTTAAACACATGTAAAATTGATCCCGACACGATCAAGTTCTTACTGGGGATACAAAATTTATTTCTGCAACTTTACATTTAGTGCAAAATGCCACTTGTATATGTTGACCTTAGTTTTCTAATTTCTGACCTTGTGCACAAAGATACTGTGTTCAGAATGAACTGCCATCCTCTAGCGGTACATGTACTTTCCTGATAAGTTATCTATCTAGGAATACGCTATTTTCAGATGGGTAATTCAGAATAAAAATGTCCCCTTGGAACATGAAAGTATAAGGAATAGAAAGAACAGATTAATGTGCGGCTGAGGAACTAGTGCAGGGGGCAGGGTTTCAGGTTCTTGGATTATTGGAACCTCTTCTGTACAAGAGGGACAGGTTGCATTTTAACTGGAGGGGAGCCAGTATCCTGGCAGGGAGGTTCGTTAGTGGTACTCAGGAGGGTTTAATTTAGTTTGGCAGGGGGATGGGAACCAGAGCACCAGGTCAGAAAGTGGAGGGATTAAGAGGAAGGTAGATGTCATGATCATTAAGTCTGTAAGGAAGAACAGGCAGGAGCAAGGTAATACACATGATGGGATGGGTGGGGTGAAGTGTGTTTATTTTAATGCTAGTTGTATTAGGGATAAGGGTGATAAACCTGGAGCATGGATCAGTACATGGAGCTATGATGTTATGGCCATCAGAGACGTGGTTGAGAGAGAGACAGGACTGGATGCTTAATGTTCCAGGGTTTTTATCTTTTAGAAAAGAGGGAGGTAAAAAGGTGGGGGGGGGGGGGGGGGGGAGGTGGAGTTGCACTATTAATCAGGAACAATATCACAGTTGCATTTGGGGCATAATGGAGGACTCATCCACTGAGTCTATATGGGTAGAACTGAAAAATAAGAAAGGTACATTCACTCTGATGGGGTCATGCTACAGAGCCCTCAATTGCCACTGGGACATTGAGGAACAGATATGCAGCCAGATTAGGGAAAGTTGTAAAAACAAGGTTGTTTTCGTGGGTGACCAACTTCCCCAATGTAGACTGGGACCTCCTTAGTGTAAGAGGTTTAGATGGGGCAGAATCTGTTAGGTGCATCCAAGAGGACTTCTTAAATCAGTATGTAGATGGTCCAACTAGGGAAGGGGCCATACTGGACCTGGTGTTGGGAAATGAACCTGGCCAGTTGACTGACCTTTCAGTGGGAGAACAGTTAGGGAACAGTGACCACAACTTGAGTTTTAAAACAGCTATAGATAAGGATAAGTATGGACCTTGCAGGAGAGTATTAAATTGGAGCAGGGCAAATTACAAGAATATTAGGCAGAAGCTAGGGAGAGTTCATTGAGAACAGGTGTTTTTGGGCAAGTCCACAGCTGACATGTGGAGGGTGTTTAAAGACCAACTACACAGAGTATAGGACAGATATCTTCCAGTAAGAAGGAAGGACAAGGATGGCAGAAGGGAACCTTGGATGATGAGAGAGGTGGTTAATTTAGTCAAGAAGAAAAAACAAGTGTGTGTAAGGTTTAGGAAGTTAAAAGCGAACAGAGGCTGATTGAACACCCTTCACCCCACCCATCCCATCATGTGTATTACCTTGCTCCTGCCTGTTCTTCCTTACAGACTTAATGATCATGACATCTACCTTCCTCTTAATCCCTCCACTTTCTGACCTGGTGCTCTGGTTCCCATCCCCCTGCCAAACTAGTTTAAACCCTCCTGAGTACCACTAACGAACCTGATAGAAGTTTGTAAGATTATAAAAGGCTTAGAGAGTAGAGAAGGCATGCATTTAAAGTGAGAGGGGCTAAGTTCAAAGGAGATGTGCAGGGCGATTTTTTTTTTCTCTCTGCATATAGTGGTTGGTGCCTGGAATGCACTGCTGGGGCGGTAGTGAGGCAAATATGATGGAGATGTTGAAGAATTTTTCAGAAAGGCACGTGAGTGTGCGGGGAACGGAGGGATATGGACATTGTGAAGGCAGAAGGGATTACTTTAGTTAGGCACAATAAACTATTTTAATTAGTTTGGCACAACATCATGGGCTGAAGGACCTGTTCCTGAGCTTATGCTGTTCTATGTACAAGAGAGAACATAGACCGAAAATTCTGCTTTGCTTTTTCAACAGTGCCAGCTTGTTCATAACAGCATTAACAGCATCAGGAATTTCATGTGCTTTCTCTGCCATTCAACAAAATAATTGCTGATCTTTTACCCCCGTATCACTTGCCTGCACTAACCACATATTCCTTCATTTCCTTAATATTTAAAAGGTCTTCCCCAGGTTATTGGCAGGGTTCTGTTCCCATAAATTGTTCGTAACCCGAACAGTCTACAAGTCAGAAATGTGGCTGTGAACAGAGTTCCCACCCAATAGAAGTAGCCTGCAGCAGCTGGCACATCCATACCACTGGTCTCCCAAACGCTCGTTCGTATGTACATAAGTTGGGCATTTTCAACCTGGGAAGGAGTTGTACATCTTCATTTTGAATATATTCAGTGAGAGAGCCCTATCAGCCCTCTGGGAAAAGTATTCGAAGATTTGCTACCCTCTGGCTGAAGAATAGTACTGGATGGCTGAATTCCTATTTTGAAACAGACCCTTGGTTCTAGACACCCAAGTCAAATGAAACATCATTCCTGCATCTAACTTACCAAACCCTCCAAGAATTTTGTGTTTCAATCAGATCATCTTTCATTCTTCTAAACTATAGGGTAGCACTGCACAGGTTCACGGATCTGAGTGCAGTCGTGACCTTGGATGCTGTCTTTGTGGAGTTTGCATGTTTTCTGTATCCATGCTGCTTTCCCCTTTGTGCTCCAGTTTCCCCCCCTCATTCCAAAGACATGCTGGTAGGTTAATTGACTAATGTAAATTGTCCCCCTAGTGTAGCAGGAGAATTGGGAGAGGGGTGGATCGATGGGCATTTAAGAGAGAATAGGTTGCAGGGGGATGTGGGATTGAGGTGTGTTCTCAGAGCTAGCATAGATTTGATGGACTTGAATAGCTGCTTGCTTTGTAAGGAAATATGAGATAAATGTGATGCTAGTCTGTTAATTTAATCACTGTACCCATTTTCAAGATTGCTTCCAGGAATAAGGGATTTTAGCTGTCTGTGAGACTGGAGAAGCTAGGGTCATTCTCCTTGGAGAAAAGACCGGGAGGAAATTTGATGGAGGTGTGCAAGATGATTGGTTTGGATAGGGAATATAGAGAGAAGCTTCCCCATTAGCAGATGGTCCAAGGACAGGGGTAACAGGTTTAAAATTTTGGGCAAAAGATACAGGGGAAGTTAAGAAACAGTTGTTTATTTGGAGTGTTTTTAACATCTGGATTTCACTACCTTTGATGGTAGAAATAGAATCAGTCCCTTCTGAAGAGAATTAGATAACTACTTCAAGTATGATAATTTTCAGGGATGTAGAGAAAGGAGAAAGGAAGGGGACTGACGGGACAGCCTACTTGGAGCCATAGTGACTCATTGGGTCGAATGGCCCCTCCTGCACAATTATAGTTGGACAATTCCATTTGCCTCACGACTACAGATTCTATTAATCTGCTGCATTGAGATTGATTCAAGGCTGTAAACAGCACCACCTTCCCCATCTCTGAACAAACTGCCAATTTTTACACTGACTTCAAGTTGTGTTCTGTTTCCACATTCAGATTACTTCTCTGGCTATCAATGTGCTGGAGAATCAAAAGGATTGAGGAATTCTCCAGACCAGTTTGTATTGGTAACTATTACAGCAGTTTGCATCGATATCAACCCTTAATATAACAAAATGGGAAAACTAGATTTAAAAATAAAAGACTGAGCAACAGGGAACGATTAGACTTGATGACCAATTGTTTGGTCAAAGAGGTTTTGAGGAATGAAATAAATAAGGAAAGTGAAGTTTAATTCTAGAACTTGGAGTCTTGGCAGCTGAAGACACAACTGCAGCAGTATAAAACCATCCTGCACCAGAATTAGAGGAGCATAGTTGTTGGAGGATTTTGTTGTATCTATTCACCAAGGTTGTTTTTGTTTTCATTTTGGTGCTAAAAGTGGGTACTGGCAAGATGTTCCATGTAGAATCATCCTTGAGCTGCAGACATGTTGAAAGGTGTTGCATTGTTTGTTCGCCATGGTGATGTGCCATGGAGCATCTCTGTCTCTTCACGTAACCTCTTGACCTGTCACACTGCACAAGGCAATTTTGGGCCTTCCGTATTTTGTCGTCCTCCACCCTGGCAGAACCTGCGCAGTCATCCCAGTGCTTATGTTGACCCCGGTGCCATATCTCCTTGGTGGTAATAGCAGGTGTGGCACTAGTTGTGATAAAGTTCTGCATGACTTCAGGTATTTAGCCTGTGAGTAACGTTTCAGTTGCAGACTTTTCCCATCTTGTCTGATGTGTCTCAAATAGTGTTGTATATGGTTCAAGGGAGTAGTTTCCAATCCTTTTGAATGAAACCCCCCAATTGTTCACAGTCAATAAAATATACATTTCCCCCACCCAATAAATACATGATGTCACAGGCCACTCATGGAGATTGGTCTCTTCTGGGAATTCCCAGGGACTGCTAGAAGCCTACAGTCATGAGGTTAAATTTTTTTTCACTTATTTTTACAACTTTTGCAAACTTTCATCTAAATTTCCCCAACAATAACCCCCCCCCAATAATCTTTAGCACCCCATCCCTACCTCCCATTGCTACCCAAGGGGGGTTGTGCACCCTATGTTTGGAGTTGCTGATTTCTGGTGACCCTGAGGTAAACAAAATTTGTACATTCACTCAAGTGGACATGGTTCCCACTTTTTTTTGTGCAAATGAAAGAAGCTAAAAAGTGTGTTGGTTAGATTTGGTTAAAATTGTTTGGCAGTTTGCTAGTTAATCAAACTGCTGAGTGTAGCTGTGTCAGCGTGGTCAATCTGGGTGCAGTTCACTGCTTGCACTGCAGTTGGTATATTCAAATATAGTCAATGAAGCTCTGATATTGTGGTGAATTGTTTGATTGTGTAGATGTCAAAATGGACAATATTGAAGACCAAAATACAAAATGCTGGAGGAATTCAGCAGCGCAGGCAGCATCTATGGAGGGAAATAAACAGTCGACGTTTCAGGTCGAGACCCTTCATCAGGACCTGAAGGGTCTCGATCTGAAACATCGACTGTTTATTTCCGTCCATAGATGTTGCTTGCCCTACTGAGTTCCTCCAGCATTTTGTGTGTCTTGCTTCAAATTCCAGCATCTGCAGAATCTCTTGTGTCTCCGCTATTGAAAACCAGTCGGCATACAATAAAGATAACCACTCCTTCTGGTTAGCCTTTCTATTGCAGCTGTTAACTGTTTTATTTTCGTCAAAGGTGGATATAGAAGTGACTATTTTTGATCAGTGCTTCAATCATGTGGGCTAGCTGCAAGTCTTCTGTAATATCATAGATCTTCCAAAGCAGTGTGTTTGGTGATGGCTAGTGCAGTATGCCACTAAGAGTTGATTAAACCAGCACCAATGATTTAATATTTCCTAAATGTTTTCAATGTACTAGGTGATATTTAACACCTGCCCAGTACATGACTTACCAAGGCGAAAGCAGCTTGTTCTTGGAATAACTGTTCTTACAAATGAGCGAGAGCTAATTTTTGAATCAGACTCTGTATATTAGCAATTAAATTGATCAAACTGTTCAGGTCTGGGGGAATCCTTGCCCAGCCTCAAAACAGACAACATGGAGCCACAGGAGATGGGTGAAGTCTCAATGAATATTTCTGTTTTACAGTGGAAAAGGACATGAAGACTTTGAAACTTGAGATAGTTAATTGATGTCTTTGGCGATAGTCTGCATTACAGCAGAGGAGGGTACTGGATGTCTTAAAGTGAATGAAGGTAGTTAAATCCCCAGGGTCTGATCAGGTATATCCAAGAACACTGCGGGAGCCCTGGCTAATCATCATTAGCCACGGGTGAAGTGCTGAAAGACTGGAGGGTGGCTAATGTTGTACCTTTATTTAAGAAGGGTTGCAAAGAAAAACCTGGAAACCATAGATGAGTAAGCCTAACATCTGTGGTGGGTAAGTAACTAGAGGGGATTCTGAGGGATAAGGTGTACGTATTTGGAAAGATGGGTGTTAATTAGAGATAGACAGCACAGCTTTGTGGGTGGGAGATCATGTCTCACGAATTTGATAGAGTTTTTATTTGAAGAAGTAACCAAGAAGGTTGATCAGGGCAGTAGATGTTTCTATGGACTTCAGTAAGATCTTTAAGTTTCTGCATGGTAAACTGCTGTGGAAAGTTAGATCGCATGGGATCCAGGGAGAGCTGGCTAATTGGATACAGAATTTGCTTGATGGTAGGAAGCAGGGTGATGGTGGAAGGTTGTTTTTAGGACCGGAGGCCCATGATTAGTGGTGTTCCCCAGGGCTCAGTGCTAGGCCCATTGCTATTTGTCATCTATATCAATGAACTGGATGAGAATGTACAAGGCATGGTTAATAAGTTTGCAGATGACATTAAACTAGGTGGTGTTCTTGACAGTGAAGATGGTTATCAGGATTTTGAGGGATCTTGATCAGCTGGATAAGTGGGGTGAGGAATGGCAAATGGCATTTAATTCAGGTAAGTGAGAGGTGTTGCATTTTGGGAAGACAAATGAGGCTAGGACTTTCACAGTGAACAATAGAGTCCCAAGGATTGTTGTAGAACAGAAGGACCTAGGAGGACAAGTTCCTGAAAGTGGCATCGTAGGTAAACAAGGTGGTGAAGAAGGCTTTTGGCACACTGATCTTCATCAGTCAGGACACTGAGTATAGAAGTTGGCATGTTGCAGTTGTACAAGACGTTAGTGAGGCAGCATTTGGAGTGTTGTGTTCAGTTTTGGTCACCTTGCTATAGGAAAGATGCCATTCACCTGGAAAGGGTGTAGAGGAGATTTGCAAGCATGTTACAGGGACTTGGGACTGAATTGTGGAGATGTTGAGCAGGTTGGGACTTTTTACATTGGAGTGTTAGAGACTGAGAAATTATTTTAGAGGTGTATAAAATCATGAGGGGCATAGACAGGGTAAATGTGCACAGACTTTTTTTTCCCCAGGGTTGGGGAATCAAACCTACGCCCTCTAGTTCTTAAGGTGAGAGGGGAGAAATTTAATAGGAACATGAGGGGTAACTTTTTCACCCAGAGGGTAGTTAGTATATTGAATGAGCTGGCAGAGGAAGTGATTGAGGCAGGTACATTAATAACATTTTGAAAGGTACTTGGATGGGCACATGGATAGGAAAGTTTTAGGGGAATGTTCGACAAACGTGGACAAATGGAACTAGCTTAATTGCGAGTCTTGGTAGGTATGGACCAGTTGGGCGGAAGGGCCCATTTTTGTGCTGTATGACTGACTTTAACATGTGTTTGTCTCCAAATCTTGGGTATGCAACTATTCCTTTCATAGGAATTGAGTAGATGGGGAAAAGGATGGCTTCGGATTCTGTGAATCTCAATTGTTGATTCTTTTTAAAATTTTGTCCTGATCTTAAATTTTGATGTTATGCACAAACGTCTCATGCGACATAATGTTATCAAGTGGATATGTCAGAACAGACCTTGTCCATGAAATGGCTCAAATTTTAGCAGCGAGCAATGTCATACCAGCAGATTTTCTCTGCTGTTAAGGTGTCAAAGACCACGATACTTGTAAATATCACACTTCCAGAAGCATTCAAAAAAATACTTTTTAAAAATTCAATTAAAAAATAAATTGTTAAAAGCTTGGAATGAAAGTTAAATTATTTTAAGACTAAAAACACTTCCAAACAGTTAAAAAAAAATCAAGGAAATTTACTTTTCCTTACTATTCTTAAATGAATGAGCTTGTTATTAGAAGCATAGAACAGTACAGCACAATACAGGCCCTTTGGCCCACAATGTTGTTCAGACCTTTAAACCTCACCTAAGACTATCTAACCCCTTCCTCCTACATATCCCTCTATTTTAAGTTCCTCCAATGCTTATCTAACAATCTCTTGAATTTGACCAATGTACCTGCCTTCACCACCACCCCAGGCAGCGAACTCCATGCCCTAACAACCCTCTGGGTAAAAAAGCCTTCCTCTGATATCTCCCTTGAAATTCCCACCCATTACTTTAAAGCCATGCCCTCTTGTATTGAGCATTGGTGCCCTGGGAAAGAGGTGCTGGCTGTCTATCTATTCCTGTTAATATTTTGTACACCTCTATCACGTCTCCTCTCATCCTCCTCCTCTCCAAAGAGTAAAGCCCTAGCTCCTTTAGTCTCTCCTCATAATGCATACTCTCTAAACCAGGCAGCATCCTGGTAAATCTCCTCTGCACCCTTTCCAACGCTTCCACATCCTTCTATAATGAGGTGACCAGAACTGGACACAGTACTCCAAGTGTGGTCTAACCAGAGTTTTGTAGAGCTGCATCATTACCTCGTGGCTCTTAAACTCGATCCCACGACTTATGAATGCTAACATCCCATAAGCTTTCTTAACTACCCTATCCACCTGTGAGGCAACTTTCAGTGATCTGTGGATATGAAGCCCCCAGTTCCCTCTGCTCCTCCGCACTACCCAGAATCCTGCCATTAACTTTGTACTCCACCTTGGAGTTTGTCCTTCCAAAGTATACCACCTCACACTTCTCCGGATTGAACTCCATCTGCCACTTCTCAACCCAACTCTGCATCCTATCAATGTCCCTCTGCAATCTTCAACAATCCTCCACACTATCCACAACCCCACCGACCTTTGTGTTGTCTGCAAACTTGCCAACCCACCCTTCTACCCCCTTATCCAAGTCATTAATAAAAATCACGAAAAGCAGAGGTCCCAGAACCGATCCTTGTGGGACACCGCTAGTCACAGCCCTCCAATCTGAATGCACTCCCTCCACCACGACCCTCTGCTTTCTACAGGCAAGCCAATTCTAAATCCACATGGCCAAGCTTCCCTGGATCCCAAGCCCTCTGACCTTCTGAAGAGCCCTACCATGTGGAACCTTGTCAAACGCCTTACTAAAATCCATGCAGACCACATCTACTGCACTACCCTCATCAATCTTTCTGGCCACCTCCTCAAAGAACCCTATCAGGCTTGCGAAACATGATCTGCCCTTCACAAAGCCATGCTGGCTGTCCCTGATCAGACCATGATTCTCTAAATGCCGATAGATCCTATCTCTAAGAATCCTTTCTAACAGCTTGCCTACCACAGACATAAGGCTCACTGGTCTATAATTCCCTGGACTATCCCTACTACCTTTTTTGAATAAGGCGACAACCCTCCAATCCTCCGGTACCATTCCCATGGACAACGAGGACTCAAAGATCCTAGCCAACGGTTCATCAACCTCCTCCCTCGCCTCGCAAAGCAGCCTGGGGAATATTCCATCAGATCCTAGGGACTTATCTGTCCTAATATTTTCTAACAGCTCCAACACATCCTCTCTCTTGATATCTACATGCCCTAGAACATTACCCTCACCAACACTGTCCTCAGCGTGATCAAGGCCCCTCTCCTTGGTGAATACTGAAGAGAAGTATTCATTAAGGACCTCACCCACTTTCATAGCTTCCAGGCACATCTTCCCACCTTTATCTCTAATCAGTCCTACCTGAACTCTTGTCATCCTTCTGCTCTTCACATAAGTTATTCCTTCACTTGTCTAATCAGAGAGCCATAGAGAGATACAGCCTGGAAACATGCCCTTTGGCCCATCAAACACATGTTTTGCACCAATCGTACATGAATCCCATTTTGTATTCTCCCCACATTCTCTTCAAACCTCACCCCCCCCCCAAATTCTACCTTGCACTACACAGATTGAACCCAGATCTCTGGTGCTGTGAGGCAGGGGCTCTGCTATCTGTACCACTGTGCTGCCTCGATACATCTAATCAGATGTATTTCCTTCAAGTCTGACTAAGTGGAGTCTAATGTCAAAATACAGCTGAGAATATGTCAACGGAGCTCATTCAGCAAGTTGGGAACCACTGTTTGTGCAGGAGTCCCAAAACTCCTGCTAAGGGTGGGAAATGATTAAACAGCCAGCATTTCCCAGCTAGTTTCAGCTCTTTATTCATTGCAGATGTCATTCAAACCTTCAACCTTGTCAATTCTCATGATATTCATGGCTTTTTTCATATAGGCTTTTGTAAATTGTCACTAAGATTCTTTTTGATGTTGTATTGTGCTTTTGAAAAGCAGTTGGTATGCTATAGGAATACAAGAACCTGGATAGGCCAATCAGTCCCTCAGACCTGCTCTACCATTCAATAAGATCATAGCTGATCTGATCTGGGCCTTGTAGCACTTTTCTGCTCTTGCCCCATACCCCTTGACTTATGAATATCTCTATCTTTAAATGTATTCACTCTCCTTGGATGCCTGATCCAAAGATTAATGACTCCCTGAAAAAATTTCTCACTTATCTTAAATGGGCAATCCTTTATTCAGAAACTATGTCCCTGTTTCTATATACGCTATTAGGGGAATCATCCTCTTAGCATCCACCCTGTTAATCAGTGCAACAATCTTGTATTTCATTAAGATCACCTCTCATTCTTAAGTAAAAACAGAAAATGTTGGAAATACACAGCCGGTCAGGCCACATCTGTGGGAAGAGAAACAGTGTTAATGTTTCGGGTCAAAGACTGTTTATCGGAAGGAGACAAAAAAAGCTTACGGGGAATGGGGTGTCTCTGATGTGGTACAGTGGGGTTACCGTGAGGATAAATTGGAACAAGGTTATCTGGTCAATGAGTGAATAAGAGCAGTTGGAGCACGCTAACATTGACAAAAGATCAAGGGCAAAAGAGTGTAGGAGTTGCAAAATGCAGAAGAGGAAGACATGTTTGGCAGGTCAGGTTGTTCTCCACTCCCAGGGGGAAAAAACAAGAGGAGCCACTATCAGATGGACAACAGTTACATAAATAGATAGCAGGTTACCTGAACTGGTAGAATTCAATATTGACCCCAGAATGCTGCAACCTGCCCAGATGGAAGATGAGGTGTTATTCCTCAAGCTTGTGTTGGGCCTCATTGTAGCACTACAGGAGGCCACAAACCAATAGGCCAGAGTGTGAGTAGGATGAAGAATTAAAGTGGTAGGTAACGAGAAGCTCAGCGTCACCACTGCAAAATGCAGGAATTTTTGGTTTGGCGAACTGAGATAAACATTCTTGCTCCCAGGGTAATACACTAACAAAATGTAATTTGGACAGAATTTTCCACAGTTGGTAGGCAACACATGAGCCCTTTTATTTATTTTGTGTGTGAAAGAGTGAGTAAGATGAACCATGTTGAGACTTGCATCTCCAGATTTCCCACAGCAGCTTGAGTAAACAGAACATTTATGTACACCATCCACCACAACCTATAATTGTTCCAGGGAGAGCAACCTGGGAATGAATTAAAGAGAACTCAGGATGGATAGATACACGGCTGTTCCATGCCCAAATATCACTTGTTAACCCTATAGTCCAATCTGTGTAGCATCCTGTATCTGCTGTGCAGGAGAGTCAGGATCTCCTTGGCAACCACTTTATTACCTTCCCAATAGTGATGACTCAACTTTTAGCTATTCAGGTATATCAAGTGGAACAAAATTATTTGAATGTTGCACAGAACTGTTCATTTTTTTCATAATATTGGTCAATATCTGTTGCTTTAAAATGCTCTGATATAGAGAGTCCTCTGGGAGGATTTAAGCACTTTCATTGTTTGAACTTGTAGTGTTTTTTTCTTTGTTCATGGATGGAGCCTTTTTCATGCAGACTTGTTCTGCCTATCTTAACATGAAGTGCTAGGGCAGACCCTCTCCTAATGCTATCTTCTGAATCTCTATACCTGCGCCATGCATTGTCATCTTCCTGGCCCTTTTGACTCATCAATTTAGTGATATTTAAACTGAGGAATACCACAACACATCCCCCCCCCCCCCCCCCCCCCATGGGAGCAAAGTATCCAGGCAATTTTTCCACTCTCTGTATTGAATCTCTGACTCCCATTTCATCAATCTGCAGTGTGTGTCTGTGTGATAAAGATTGGAAATGGCTGCATCTCATCCCACTCCCCGTGTCTCTCCCTTCCTCCTTTCTCCACCTCCTTCCTGCCTTTCCCCCACTTGCTTTTTCATATTCCATCTTTTGAAACTTCCTTGTCTTGGTTTGCCAGCTTCTGGACCTAACTATTTTGCAAAAATGTATCTTGTGTTGAATGCTCTTGATTATTCTCTGTGAATACAGAATGCCTAACGTTCTCCTGTGAATAGTCTTGTCACTTGGTTGTATTAAATGTTGTGCTCTTAGTGATAACTCCTGCTCAAAAATCTCATTCTGATTCCTTTGCGCCAAGATTAATACCAGAATGTACAAGGCAACTTTTGCAAAGTTTGCATACATAGCCAGTTGGTCACCATTCATTGCGGTGCATGTTGTAGTTCAATGTGGGGTTTCATATTTGGTGATTGCTGTGTGTAAAGATTTTTTGAGGTGTTTGGTTGTATCTTCTCACTAATTGTGGATTTCAATGATTAGTATATTCATCTGCTTGTGGAGCTGACACTTATTTATTGAAAGTTGCATCATTTAATGTTTTTATCAACACTTCTGAGAAATTGGTGCGAAGCATCTATCATCATTGCATAATTTTACAGTTGCTTTGCCAACTATTTTTGTCATTAAGTTGGTTAAGCAAAATGAGACTATTGCAAGTACCATGAACATCAAAGACTTCTACATCACTTTTACTGAGGAGTGCGCTGCCTAGACTGCTTTAGCACGTTGAACATAAATGGAAAATCATAGCCATCTGAGTATTTATTACTGGAGCCACTTTAAAAAATGAGAGCCTAGTGATGAAGGAACCTCTACTCAGTGTTTTATTTGGCTTTGATGCAGAGGTCAAGACAAGACATCTTTCTTAGTACATCGAAACACACAGTGAAATGCATCTTTTTGCATAGAGTATTCTGGGGGCAGCCTGCAAGTGTTGCCACGCTTTCGGTGCCAACATAGCATGCCCACAACTTCCTAACCTGTACGTCTTTGGAATGTGGGAGCACCCAGAGGAAACCCACAGTCACGGGGGAGAACGTACAAACTCCTTACAGACGGTGGACGGAATTGAACCCTGGTCTCTGGCACTGTAATAGCGTCACGCTAACCACTACACTACTGTGCCTGCCTTTAGTAAAGGGAAAAAAATAACTGGTGGGAGTTGTCTATAGGCCACCATTACAGTGGCACAGGCAATAAACCGAGAAATAGATGTAGCAGAGGATGCGGAGAGTCTGCAGAGAGATAGGTTCAGTGAGTGGGCGAGGGTCTGGCAGACGGAGTACAATGTTGGTAAATGCGAGGTCATCCACTTTGGAAGGAAAAATGGAAGATCAGATTATTATTTAAATGGTGAAAGATTCCAGCATGCTGTTGTGCAGAGGGACTCGGGAGTGCTTTATGCATGAATCAGTTGATTCCTCTGAGGAAGCGTGTGAATATGACAGACTATTCTGACTCCTCTATCTTTCTCCCTTCCCATCCTCAATGTGTCACTGAGTTCAATAACAGGAGTGTATGTGGAATTTGAAGGCTAAGCTTGCTTCAGTAGCTAGATTGCACTGTAATGCACAGACTTTTCCTTTTAACCTGATGAGTTTCTAATTATTCAGAATGAATGCATTCATGTTGGCCAATGGGCACTGAGAATGAACTCTTGTTGTATATTATGCCTTCTGTTCTTCAAATACCTTAAGTACTTCATATGCAATGAATTGCTACTTGAACATTCAACACTGTCATATGGATGCAGAAATAAAATTATATAGCGTCTAAATTCAAAATTCCTTAATTCGAATTCAAATATGCATGCTATTTTGCTTAAATTACTTGATTTACTGGATGATTTGAAAAAAAATTCAAGAATGGAATTAACAGGAATACGCACTGTATAGTAATCCACTAAAACACAGGGGTAATATCCACAGTGTGAAGCTATTTTCTCATAGTCACTCAATGGCAACAGTTGAATAATGATAACAGCCATCCAAGACTCGAACTTGTGAACCTTCATTTGAAACTAACCTGTTATCTGTTTTATTGCCTGTTATGGAATGTCTCCGAGCAAGGAATAGGTCTCAATGGGAGTTCAGCTGTGGTCAATTTGCTTCATTGTTGATTAAAAACACTTGATTTGAAAACTTGCAAGCAGTCCTACATAGTCCTGATTTGCATGTTTACTTTGGTAAATTGGTAATTTGGTTTATTATTGTCACGTGTACTGAGATGCAGTGAAAAGCTTTATTTTACAGACCATCCACACATATCATCGAGGTTGTACAAGGTAAAAGCAATAACAGAATGCAGAATATAGTGTTTTAGTCACAGAGAAAGTGCAGGCCGACAATAAGGTGAAAGGCTATGACAAGGTAGATTGTGAGGTCAAGAGTCTATCTTATCGTACAAGGGGTCCATTCAATAGTCTTATAACAGCGAGATAGAAGCTGTCCTTGAGCCTGGTGGTATGTGCTTTCAGGCTTTTGTATCTTCTGCCCGATGGGAGGGGGGAGAAGAGTGTGTGCAGGGTAGGAGGGATCCTTGATTATGCTGGCTACTTTACCAAGTAGTGAGAAGTTTAGATAGAGTTCAGGGAGGGGAGGCTGGTTTTTGTGATGTGCTGACCTGTGTCCACAACTCTGCAGTTTCTTGCGGAGTCAGGCAGAGTAGTTGCCATACCAAGCCGTGATGCATCTGGATAGGATGCTTTCTGTGGTGCATCTATAAAAATTGTTGAGTGTCAACGGGGACATGCTGAATTTCTTTGTCCTCCTGAGAAAGTAGAGGTATTGGTGTGCTTTCTTGACCATGACATCTGAAGTGGTTGAACAGATGATGTTTACTCCTAGGAACATGAAGCTCTCAACCGTCTGTAGTTTTCTGTTTACTTTTTTCTCTGTTCTCTTTTGTAACATTGGAGAAATTGAAGCATTAATATTAACTGTTGTTGACTTTTGAAAAAAATCTCTGATGTTTTTTTGTTTGTCTTCTAGATCCGTAACATGGTGGCGGTGCTGGATGTGATCTCCAGTTTGGAGAAGTATCCCATTACCAAAGAGGCCCTCGAGGTAAATAGTTCCTGCAGATTATGGTTGGATAAAATCAGAAGAGTGATGAGAAGGGGGAAGGCCTTCAGGGAGGGCATGTTGAGAGCTGTTGTACTGTTGCATATATGATTTTAAATCTGAATTTTTTTTCGCTTTTAATACTTCTAGCTTGATCTATAATCTTTTAAACCAGGTTAATAAATGGACAAAATTTTCCACAAAGTTGTTCCTCAAATTTCTTTAAACCCATTGTTTCAGTTTACAGGCAGTCCCCAGGTTATGGCAGGGTTCTGTTCCTGAGAACTGTTTGAAACCCTAACTGTTCGTAAGTAGGAAATGGAACAAAAACGGTGTGTAGGAGGGGAATCATAGAAGCAGCTGTGACAGGAGAGTGAGCAGGCGTGGAAAGGGAGAGTGAGTTCTGTTCAGTGCTCCCAGCTTTGCTCAGCTCAACCCAGCCCCTAGTTGTTGCAGTTGGGGGGTGGAGGTGGAAGAGAAGGCACGAGAAATGCCCCATTTCCACCTGGCAAAAGACGCCTGCAGCAGCCAGAAAATCTATCCCCAGCCATCTTGCCATCTCTTAAACACTCATTCATATGTATGGGGGGTCCGTAAGTCAAGCCTTTGTAACCCGAGGAAGACCTGCATAAAACGTAAACACTCTTGCATGTATTTACTGGCAGCAGCAACTTTGACTGAAATGTGGGCTATAAATGGAGAACAGATTTGTACTCTGGCTCATAACATAATGAGCAACAATTCTTCACTCTGTTTACATTTGGCAGTGGATTCACCAATCATTGCTGTATTTGCATAAGGTTCATAGAAGCGTGTGCTCCAAGTCAATGAGAGTTTGAAGTAATTGTTAATGTATGGAGCTGTGCAGTTGATGCTGTCATGTCTTTTCGTGGGAAATCCCTGAGGGCCACTGGTGTCAAAACTGTAATGATGGCTTATGCAGATTCGTGCAGAAGTCAATTTGTAACCAGATCTTTACCAGGCAAGGCTTTCACAAAATACTGAAGCAGCTGTGCACACTTGCTATCTCCAGTCAGAAACATTCAAAAAAAAATTACCTCCAAAATTAGACTTGCTGTCTTCATTGGCACTATTTAAATACCCTCTTCCAGTGTTCCCCTTTGAGCAGTTATGTAAACTCACGTGGCATTCTTCTACGGCAGTCCCTTGATGTCGAGGATGATTTGTTTCCACTCCAGTTCTTGAGTTTCTGAGGTGGGGTGATGAAGCGTGCAGACTCTGCCACAAGACAGGCAGGTGGCTGGTTTGGGAAGGTAGTTATACTCCTGTTTTTAGCACTGCTTGCTCCAGCCCCAGGAATCCGAAGTTCTCAGTGCCATCCTGAATTCTCCACCACCATTTTGTGCATCATGGGCCAGGGATTCAGAGGAGCCATCACACTCTTCCAATGAGGCACTGAAAACATCCTTGAATCATTTTTTTCTGTCTACTTGGTAACACCTGTTTCAGAACTGTGGTGTCAGCCATGTAAGCAATGCGGCCAGATCGTCAGAGGTGACTTGACTATAGTTTGGGTCACAATGCCACAGTTGATGACCAGAGAGAGGATGCTGATGATTTGCATAGCCATTAAATGAATTGTGGAGATAACATTGAGGTTACCTCACAGTACCATGTCACTGAAGCATACAAGAGGGCAAGGGTCACTTCCATCTGGTAGACCATGAGCTTCATGCTTGGTTTGAGGACCTGATCTTCAAACATAATTTTCTGAAAACATCCAAATGCCGGTCTGCTGCAGTGAAGTCAGTGATAACTTTCATCGTCACGTATCTGCTTTTGCCAACTGGTTGCTGCCTTGGTTGGAAAGTGGTTCACATTTCCCAAGATTTTGTGTGGACATTTACCATTGAGGTGTGCAGGTTAGTAGAGGACTTTATTTTGCAGGTGTTTAACATGAGGTCTATTCGTTCATATGCTTTAGTAAATAAGTCAGCAATGACTTGGAATTTAGCCACCAAACATGCATGCACACATGCATCATCTGCATACTCCAGCTGTGACTGAGATTAGAGTGACCTTGGGTTTGGGGTGGAGGTGATGTATGTTGAATGGTTTCCCATTTATTCTTTAATTATGGCTACTCCTGCAGGAAGCTTGTCAGAGGGAGGTACAACGTTGTGGTAAATATCGAGAAAAGCGTTGGGGGTTGATGACACAACCTTATTTGACACTACTATGAATTAGGTTGGTTCTGTTATGGACTTATTGAGTAAGCTTGTGTGCCATGTGGCCATTGTAGGCTCAAGGCAACTCTGAGGGCACCTTTTTTGATTGAAGGAGACAGAAGCTCTTGTGAGAGCAGAGAAGGCTGTGTATCATTAATCTCGAGTTTTTGTGCAGTGAAAATCACGTTCATTGTACCTCTGGCTGAATGGAATCAATGCCGCAATTCCAGGAGTAACACTCCTTCACTGGGAGGTGACGGTTGAGAGGATCCTGAGGATTGCTTTCCCAGTGGCAGACAGCAGAGACCCCTCTCTTTTGATAAGCCCTTTCTTTCTTGATGCTCAAGATTACAGCCTTTGATATTCCCTGGCATGTCCTCTTTTGGGAGAAGAGGCTGTTAATTTTTCTGAAATTCTTCCGAGTTTTAGAACTTTGACAGGAATCCAATAGGCTGCTGTGGGACGGAGTCAAGAACATCTGTGTAATGTGTGAGAAGTTCTTCAGAATGATCCTTCCAGTGGGCACTGACGCTCTCTCTGGCCTTCATGTTTTCCTGCATTCTTGGTTCTCAGCAGTGGGGTCCTTGGGTGGTTGGGTCATGAATGATCACGATAGCACTGAAAAATCTGGCATGTCCTGGTTATAGCAAGTTCCTGGATAATGTGTTCTTTCCACCTACCATCTGTTTTTAATTTTCTGTTGGATCTCTGTAGAATATTTTTGGATTCCCTTTTATGTTTGCCACCATTCCTTTCTGCAATCAACCTGATTTTGGCACTTGTTAACAAGTTGACATATATCATGTGTTCTGTTCTGCTCTATTTTGCTATTTTGTTTTGACATCCAGGGTCCTCTTTTTCTATCCTTCTCCACTATGGGAACATACCCTGATATATGTGTAAAATATTTACACTTTTAAGAGCCTCCTATTATTCAAGGTTTACAAGGTTCTCATCTCATTAAAATTGCCACCTCTTCAATTGACTTTTTACCTTCTATATTATTTACCATAGTTATTCTATATCTTGTGATATTATGATTTTCTGACAGTTCCCTCACTAGTATTTTCTCCATTTTGGCCGGGCTCATTTCCTGAAACCCTGTCCAACAATGCTGTCTTTCTTATTGGACAAGTAGCATACTGATGAAGAAAATTCTGATACATGTCAGAAATTCCAACTCCTCTCTGCAGCTTGTTTATTGCTATCCCAGTCTACATTTGGATAGTCCCAGGTTATCCTTCCATAGCTTTGGCCCAATATTCCTGCAAGTTTGTTTCTTATTAATCTTTCCACCACTTGGCAGCACATAAAATAGTCTTAATTGTGTTGCTTCTTAACTCTAAACAGGTAACTTCTGTCCTTGATCATTCCAGGATGTGCTCTCTCTCCATTATTACATTATTTTTGATACTGTCACTTTTCCCACCTTTTATTCCCTTTTTTTTTAAACTGAACCCCAACTCTTCATCAACTGTTAGCACATTCAGAATCTTAACGGCATCTTCCTTCTATGTAATAAGGGCAGACCATTGTTGGAACTGCTAAAGATACTGTTCTGAGCAATGTACCTGAAGCAATGATCTTTGGGTGCTTGGCAAGTTGGGGCAGCTTCCTTTGTGTCAAGTATGACAAGGCCTTTGTGGCCAATTTATTTGTTTTGAAGATGTTTTCAGATCAAAGTAAGATTTTGTGCATTATCTATGGTTGGTATTGCCATTGGATTAAACAAAATCCTTTTTTTTCCTCATAAATCGTACAGTGGAATCGACACGTTCTCAAACTCTCCTTGTCTTCATAGAAGCAGAAATAACAATAAGATATAACCAGCAAGTTGGGCTCATATTCATTAAATATCAGTTAATAGGGGGATTTTTTCCCTCAGAACAGCTTGTATTAGATTGACACTTTTAACTTAGTAAAACATCCTAAGACATTTAGGGAGATTATGGAACAAAATCTGACAGTGGACTAAAAGAAGTGATAGAGCAGCTAAGGGAGAGCTTGAAAGGAGGAATGAGATTTGAGGAGGGAATCCCAGAATTTGGGAGTTGGGTAACAGAACGAAAAGCCACCAATGGTGGAACATTTAAAGTCAGTTGTGTGAGGGCCAGAATTGGAAGAGTACAACTATCTACAAGGATGTGGTCAGATAAGGGTTTGGTGATGGGAAGGGATGAGGCTATGGAGAATTTAAAACAAAAAACTAGCATCATAATTTTCTATTCAGGCTTCACTGGAAAAAGATGCTAGTATGGTCAGTGAACATTGGGTTGATGTATGGATGAAGTTAAGATAGGGCAGGACAGTTTTGAATCACTGAGTATATGGAAGTGGAGGATAGGAGGCCAGCCAGGAATGCATCAGAATAATTAAGTTTTGATGAAACTATTTAATGAGTATTGCAGCAGTAGCTGAGCTATGGTGGTGTGGAGTTGGACTGTGAAGTTGGTGGTATTGACTCGGTTCAGTCAGAGAGAGGGATAGAATAAGAATTGAATTGGGGACCAAAAATAGTAGCTTCTGTATTGCTCACCTGTTTTCTCTGACAAAATTAGTAAAACAAAAACTAATTCTCAGTAATAAACTTGGATCATTGTTTATAACATAAAGTTTGAATTTCATGCAACTGCCATTAAGTCTGTGTCCCATGGTAGTGATACATGTTCATTACCAACTGACTAGTTGGAACACCCTCCTTGAGACATATTGGGTATTTGTGCCTTTTGCATTTGACAACTTGAACTTAAGTAAATAGACTGTTGTTAGAGCACATCAATCAAATTAACTTAAGTATCACCCATCTGTGAGACATTGGAATTGCATTTATGAAGGACTATTTTTATTTAATTCCGGTCTGAGCAAGCAGTCTGAGTAATTTCATAATTTCATCTTGATTTACACTGAAAACATTAACAAAGGAATGAAACCCCTTGAAGTGAGATTTTTACATACTAGGCAATGATAAATAGCATCACAGATGTATTTAGAAAAAGTAACAGGACATAAAGTGACAAGAAACATCTCAAACAGATTAACAATTTATAGGCTTTCTTCTGATATAAATTATAGCAGAGCTATTTCAATGTTGAAATAAAATTAAATTCAGTTTTTAGTGGAAGTTGGATTTGCTTTTTCACAAATATTTAAATTGAAATGTATGTTGGCACTGTGAATTTCAATTATCTCCCCGCCCCCCTGTCTGTCTCCCACCTCCCTCTGTCCTGGTTTTGCTCCTTCCTGTATCCTGTTCTCTCCTCGTATTTCATATTTTTCTTCATTCTAAACTGGGAGCACGATAGAACATGGAACAGTGCAGAACAGGAACAGGCCCTTCAGCTCACGCTGTCTATGCCGAATGTGATGCCGAACTAAACTAATCCCTTCTGCCTGTACATGATCCATATCCCTCCATTTCATGGCATATTCATGTGCCTGTCTAAAAGCCTCGAGTACCACTATTGTATCTGCTTCCACCACCACTCCTGGCAGCGGGTGCCATGCACCTACCCCCTTCTGTGTATTTAAAAGGCTTTGACAACCTTCTTCACTGTCTGCAACTCCACCAATTTTCGTGTTGTCTGCAAACTTGCTAACCAACCCATCTACATTTTTATTACAAACAACAGGCCCAGGTACCGATTCCTGCAGAGCACCACCGGTCATGGACCTCCAGCCAGAATAACACCCCTCCACCACTACCCTCTATAGGCAAACCAATTCTGAATCCAAACTGCCATGTCGTCATGGATCCCATGCATCTTCTGGATCAGCCTACCATGATGGACCTTGTCAAATATCTTACTAGAGCCCGTGTAGACAACATCCACTGCCCTACCCTCGCGAATCACCTTCGTTGACTCAGAAAACTCTGTTAGTAAGACGTGACCTGCCCCACACAAAGCCATGCTGACTCCCTAATTAGCCCATGCTTTTCCATATATGCAAGGAAATCCCACCCCTAAGGATCCTCTCCAGTTGCTTCCCTACCATTTGATGTGAGGCTCACCAGCCTATAACACCCTGGATTATCCCCACTTCCCTTTAAACTTCAGCTATTCTTCAGTCCTCTGGGACCTCGCCTGTGGCCAGAGGGGATACAAAGGTCTTTGTCAAGACCCACTGTTGTTCCTTCCTGCTAATTCCAAGTCATCAAGTGTTTTGTCAGAGAATCTATTTACATTATTTCAAAGTAATTGCTAGATCTTATAGCTGAAAAATTGTTAGTAGGTTGGAGGAAAGAATCAATACACAAATAAAATTTTTCCAGATCATTTGGTCTATTAAGCAGTGAAATGATATAAAAAGATAGCTGGGGGGAAGCTTTAAGGCAAAAAAAAATAGAGTTTACAGAAGTTTGAGCTAATAAGTTAAGTCATCATAGGTTTGTTTAAGATAAATCATCTTTGATTATCAATATGCTGCTTTGGTAAGGATAGTGTTCATGAAGTCTTGCAAAATGGATTTGATTTAATACAATATAAGGGAATTGATGAAATTAAATCCCGTGGAATTTAAGGGACATTGGAAATCTGTTATGCTCTTTGAACTCCTGCTTCATTCTATATCTGCTGTATGATGGCATGCCAAGCAGTGTTTCTATCCAAAGGACCTACCACAGGCCCGTTCCAGTGCAGACTGAGGCCAGACATGGCTGTGTCATTGCTCCAACACTCTACTCAATTTTTCTCACTGCAGTATCAGTGCAAGTATAGTGCATCTGACATATCTTGTATCAAACAAAGTTCTTGTTGGATTGGAGCTAAACTGCAAAAGAAATCTGAAACCGTTCAACTTTTGCGTTCACAAAGAAATCAAGGTTATTTCAACGCCAGTTGTCAAACTAAAGTGTGCAGACAATATTTGCATTTATGCATGTTCAGTGACCAAGCTCCAAATATAGTGACTTCTCTAAAACAAAAGTCCTCAGTTAACACTAATCCTCAAAAATAAAAATCCATGACAAGACCCTGGAAAAGTGGACCTTATCTCAAATTGGCAACTATAAATTTCTCCTAATGTATAGGTGAGTGGTAGAATCTGGGGGACAGGGAGGTGGGGGAGTTGTTGATGAGAATGTGGGGAGAATGATAAATGGGATTAATATAGAATTAGGTTAATTGGGCAATTGATGGCTGGGTTGAAGAGCCTGTTTCTGTGCAGTATCTCTCTGTGGCTCTAATGATGAAATTCACCGCTGTACCTGTCAGACCTTCTGCTTCAAACATCTGTCACAGCAAAATTCCCAGCAGAACAGAGTATGTGCTTCAATGCTGTTCCAAAAACCACCTTAGCAAAAAAAATTATCTCCCTTACTTATGGAAGCCCTAGTCCAGAACTGATCAAAATGGAACAAGTGCATCTGACAACCTTGGGGTCTCTTCAGGGGTTGGTGGGACTGTACCATCTCCCATACTGCCTACCTACCCTGTCAACCCACTTCTGCCCTACCTGTGGCAGAGTCTGCACATCTAGCATTAGGCCTCACTGCTCACCTTTGAACTAGAGTGGAAGCAAGACCTCGACATTACCCAAGAGGAAGCAAAGGTGGTGAAGAAACAGCAAGCCAAGAGTTGTAATGAACAGTTGTTTTCAAACTGTTCCCTGGGGACAGTGTTGGTAACCCTGGTAGTTTTTGATATATTGATAATTTGGATTTCAGTATCCAGGGTGTAATTTCAAAGTTTATTACCATGAAATTTACTGAATAATGAGGAGAATAATCATTTGCAGAGTAGTCATTGTTTTCTGGAGGCATCGCCTGCATTGGTTTACATCTAGTGAATTTGGAGGATTTTGCGGAAATAACAGTGATACTATTTTTCAAATACCTTGAAGCACCTGTGAATGGTCGTCCAGGTCCCAAGGCAGCAAAAAGATACCACCAATGCTATCTCCACAAAATCCTCCAAATTCAGTGGCAGGAACAGATGTCCTATCCTCTCCCAAGCCAGCAGCCCCACCATTGAGGCTCTCAATCTACTCAGTCAACTGTGTTGGACAGGCCATATCATTCAAATGTCCAACATCAGATTCTCAAAACAGGCACTAAGTTCCAAGCCCTCTTTCTTGGGAAGTGATTACCAGGTGCACAGAGAAACTAGATTCAAGGATGTGCACAAAGCCTCCTTGAAGAAATACAATATTCCTTCTGATGCCTGGGAATCTCTGGCCCATAAGCTGAGTGATGTTGATGAACAGAGACTTTGGGATACAAGTTCCCTGAAAGTGGCAAGACTGGTGGATAGGATGGTGAAGAAGGCATGTGGCATCGGCCAGGGCATCGAATGTACGAGTTGAGATGTAACGTTGCAACATTACAAAATACTGGTTGGGCTGCACTTGGAATATTGTGTGCAGTTTTGGTTGCCACATTATAGAAAAGATGTGATTGCACTGGAGAGGAGATGCACCAGGATGTTGCCTGTATTGGAGGACTTAAGGAAAGAGTTTAGATAGGCTAGGCTTGTTTTCCCTGGAGTCAAGGAGGCTGAGGAGTGACCTGATAAAGGTATTAAAAGTTATGAGAGGCGTAGATAAGGTAAATAGTCTATCTTTTTCCCATGGTAGGGGTGTCAAAAACAAAAAAAAGTATAGATTTATGGTGAGAGGGAGGAGATTTAAAGGGGATCTGAGGGATAACTTTCACACGGAATGGTTGATATCTGGAATGTGTTGCCAAGGGAGGTGGTGGAAGCAAATATAAATACAACATTTAAATGGCATTTAGGCAGGCACTTAAATAGGCAAGGCATAGAAGGACCTGGACCTAATGTGAGCAAATGGGATTGTAGGCACACTGGTGGCATGAATGTGCTGGGCCAAAGGGCCTATTTCTGTGCAATATGGCTCCCATTCTATGATTGTTCAAAGTTGAGAAGATTCATTCAGAATGGAATTAAGAACCTCAAATCCATGCATCAGAAGTAACACACTACCTCAGGCTAGCCATTCGCCCCATCCAGTACCACATGCACTATCCTTGAAGTCTGCAGTTCCCACATTGCCCTCATTTGTTACTGCTAAACCAGAATTTGAAGCAAATCATCTGAGATACTGAGGGACTGCCTAAGAAAAGAACTTGCTGGAAAATAAACACCTGTCTTCAGGAGGAAATAGATATTTCAGGAGGAAATAGAGAGCAATTGAACAGGTGTTGCTTCAGTTTGCATAGGAAGTTTCAAGATGCATGAATTAGGAGGGATGGATAGTGGGTGAAGGTTTTGCATTGTAGCTAGTTGATCAGATGTAAAAGAAGGTGCTGTACAAATGTCACCAAAGAAGCCTACATTAATCCCATTCGTGCTCTTTCCAAGACTTTCTCCATTGCTTTGATGTGTTTAACCTGTGTCCTGTTCTTTTTCTGATCTGGAAAAGAGTAGAAAGATCTTAACCATGGACATTTCACCTGAAAAATAAGGAAGACATTTTGTGAGCTCAAATGTAGAACGCGTAGTAATGGGGACTACCAACCTTGAGAGTAAAGAGTGAAATCTCGAGAGTAAAGAGTGAAATCTTGATGGGAAGAGGTATTGTGGAGTGGAATGAGCTTCTCATGGAAATTTGGAGAATCCTTCAGCAGAGATTTATGTGACGGTAAAGGATGGAGGTGCTTAGTATAAAGTGTAACAAACAATTCTCTGAATGAGCAAAAATAGGAAGCAAAAGATGGGGTGTAATATTTGCCATTTTGCTAATTTAAGAGACTTTCATGACTACAACAAACTACTCCGTACAGAAATATTGGTTATAAGCATAGTAGATTTATTAAGTAAATTGCATCTAAAAATAGAAAACAATAATAAAGATGATCACTGTCTGTTCCTTGGAACATGGGAGACTTGCTCTCTGACTGGGGCATGCTCTCTTCTCTTCCTGCTGTGTTCAGTTGACTGCAGATTCTTTTTCCTGGTAACATTTTCTTTTGCTCTCAGACCACTTTTATACAATTTTTCTATACTATCAAACAATCTCCAGAGTTGGTTCACCCATTATCCTCAATAATTCAACCCTATTTCCTTCTCTAAGATGTTGTGTTACTGTAACTATTTCACATTACCAGTCGAGCACTTGCTACCAAAGCGCCTCTTACTCTGGTGCTACTTGTGATATTTTTCTTCTGCTATCCTTTCCCTTGATTGTTATTGTATTCCAAAATCTACCTTGTTTGAAATCATTCCTCATTAGTGCATTCCTTGATGAATTAATTAATATTCCTTTTTGAGAATTGTATCTCATTAGTACATTGCATGCAGATTTATTTAATGTTTTGTGCCTAGTATCTGTCTGCTTCAAACTTAACATGGTTCCAACTCATCTTGTAGCTGGCCTCCTGACCCTAGCAGTGTGTGGACTGTAACCAGAATCCACACATTCTCTGCAGTTAGTATCCTTTTTCATTTAATTGACCATCATGCTCTGTTTCTTGACCTTATCCCATTTAAATAGATTGATACATGTGGTAGTTCCTTAAGTAATTTTTAAAACACTATTTCACAACAATAATGATATTAAAACACTAAGCCATTTTAGAAACACTAAATAAACTTTTGTATTTAAAACATTTTACTGTTTGTTTAAGCCACATCTTGCAAATGGGGACGATTATTCTAAAATATAACTTACAAAATTCTCAGGATTAAATGGCATTAAAGTAGGAAGCAGAAGAGCAAGCTGTTCTGTTGAGATGGGCTTCACTTGAGCTAGGCTCGGACCAACAAATAAAATAACTTAAGGTTGTGGGTTTTAAACTGCATAGTTGAAGGAGAGTTCTGATAAGGAGGAATTGAAATGTTAGAGACATGTGCAGGATAGTGAAATGTATATTGATAACCAGAATCTCAGGAAGGGGTACAGCATACAAACATGAGTCCACCTCCAATTAGTCAGAGCAGCAAAAAATGGTAAATGTTTAAGGTTCTTTATTTGAACATACACAGAACTCGTAACAAGATTGATAAAGATGAGGGGTAACCCTGCTAGTGTAAAACGTGAAAGATAGGATCATAGCTCAGAAAATCAAGTCGAAATGGGTGGAGGATGTGAATGGGTTGGAGCTTAGTGGTATTTTGTTGGTATGAAGCCTAACAGTAGTGGTAATATAGGGTGTGGTAGAAATCGGGAAATGGGAGATGCATGAAACAAGGATAACACAATAATCAACTTGAATCAATACACAGACTGGGCAAACCAACCAAACAGTAATAGTGTGGAGGCCAAATTATTGGCGCATACAAGAAATGGTTTTCTAGATCAATGTTTTGCAGGACAAGCGAGGTAACAGACTATTTTGGATTTAGTATTATGTAACACGAAAGGGTTAATGTATAATCTGACAGTTAAGGGACCTGTAGGGAAGAGCGATTATAACATAGAAGTTTGGAAAAAAACTAATTTTGTTCAATCTGAAACCAGAGTATTACATGGAAATGAAGCACACCATGAAGGTAAGGGATGTGACCTTTATATTTAGAAACAATATTAAAAAGATAATAAATAAGCATGCATACCGCCTGGACCCCCCTACCCAAGGAAGGATGTACTTACACTACAGGGCAAGCATTGAAGGTTCACCAGATTGGTTCCTGGAATGTGAGAATTGTCCTTTGAGGAAAGATTAAACGGGGAGGACATGTGCTGTCTTGGGTTTAGAAGATAAAGAGGTGATCATATTGGAAAAATTTAAAAATCCTAATGTCTTTGAGGATAGATGCAAGCATGAATTTGGTCCTGGCTGGGTTTCCCCCAATCTCTCCCAAGGATCAAGGACTAGTTGTTTCCATCTCAGTTTTTAAGATGGCCAATGTGGGACATACAGATTTTGCCAATACGTGGGCCAGGAGGTGCCTAAGAGAGATGGTAGGTGGGTTGTTTGAGAGGTGTGTTTTTTATTTTCAAAACTAAACTATCCACTGTGTGAGCGCGCGCGCGCGCACGCACGCACACCAAAATACAAAAGCTTAACATTTGTGGTGGTTGCATTCAGTAGTGTAAAACGTAAGGAGAGAGGGAAAAAAAATACACACACAAACATAGCACCGTTGCCACTTGCATGGCTCCCTGAGGTGATACACCTTTCATTGTTCAAGGGGCTTCCCTACCTGACTCAGCCCCTCCATGTGTGTCAGTGGAAGGAGCCCAGACTGTGGTCCTTCATCACAGAGCCTTAGCATTGGCTGCACTGAGCTTCAGTACATCCCTCAGCATGTACTCCTGCAGCCTGGACTGTGCCAGGCGGCAGCATTCTCATATAGACATTTGACTTGCTGGAAGACCAACAGGTTTTGGGCAGACCAAAGGGCATCCTTCACTGAGTTGATGACCTTCCAGCAGCACTTGATGTCTGTCTGTGTGTGTCCCCAGGAACAGCCTGGAGATCAGAGAGTCCTCTGTCACACAGCTGCTGGGGATGTACCAGGACATCTGCTGTTTGTGTTGAGCTTGTGTGGTGCTTCCATACAAGGTTCTCAGTGCCACTCAAGTTTCTGCTTCTCCACTTTTGAGTGGTCATGGGCTTGGATTCCTTGGAGTCAGTGGAGCAATTGCACAATTTCAGAGGTTTTGATAATGTCCTTGAATCTTTTCCTCTGATCATCTGATCTCTTCCCATAACAGAGCTCAGAGTGATGTCTGTTTCAGAAGTTGAATATCTGAGGCCTGATATGGCCTGCCCTTCCAGGCTCATTTACTGTAATTAGGGCCTCATTGCTGAGGATATTAGCCTGGGAAAGGACCTGGTTTGCTTGTCCTGCCAAGGGATTTTGCAGTGATAGTATTTGTGTTATCTCTCCAGTGCTTTGAAGTGCCTGCTCTTGGTAGTCCAAGTCTCAGAAGCATGTAACCAGGGATCACTGCTTCCCAGTTGATAGAGAAACTTTGTGGACATTGCACAGCATTTAATCAGATTCCACACAGTGCACAGGGACTGATGGGTGGTTGTTCAGGGGGGGAGAGAGTGTACTTATTTTTCCAAGTGAAGAACTGGCTATTCATTGTAAAAAGATTTGAGGTGGAGGAATTGAAAATGATTGAATCAATTATAGGTAGCAGAAGACTGGTAGGGGCAAGATAAGGTAGTGGATTCTTGCCATATGGTCTGATAACTGAGTCCCTTTTGAGGTCTTTGGCGGCATGGTAGTGTAGTGGTTGGCGTGACACTAATTACAACGCCAGCAATGGGGGTTCAATTCCCGTCGCTGTCTGTAAGGAGTTTGTACATTCTCCCTGTGACTGTGTTGGTTTCTTCTGGGTGCTCCGGTTTCCTCCCTCATTTCAAAGATGTATGGGTAGGTTAACATGGGTTTAAATGGGCAGCACGGGCTCGTTGGACCAGAAGAGCCTGTTACTGTGCTGTATAAATAACTTTTTTTAAAGTTTTAATTAGACGCAGGTAATTGATCCCAGACATGATTGAGAACCTTGCACCTTGAGGCAAAATGGTTCTGATGAAGCCAAATACTGGTATAGTGACTATTTATCTGCAGTCTGGAGGTATCTTCAACAAAGCAGCTGTGTCAAATTTCATTGACTATTGGATGTGCCAGAGATATAATGCATGTATTTATCAACAAGAGTTTCTGTATTTAATTGGTGAGACATTAACCAAGAGCAGTTGTCTTCCTTTTGTAAATGATCTTTAGCTTTTGAAAAGTGAAGAATGGCAGATGCTGGAAATCTACCACAAAACAAAATGCTAGAAACACGGCAGGTCAGGCAGCATCAAGGAAAGAGAACCAGTTAATGCTTCATGTCAAAGACTCTTGTCAGAACTGGGAAAGAGGAGAAGATCACAGAGGGATGGGTAGACAAAGGTTTGCCATGTAGCTCACTAGATATTACCTCTCTTCCTATAAGCTGTTGTTTCTGACTCTCTCTAGTTCTTTGCCTCTTTTGTTCTTGAAAGTTTTCTATTGTATTTCTGGCATTGCATTTCCCCACATTCTCATCTTTATTGCTAAATCATTTTTTCTCAGTCGCTTTTCTCTCTCTATGTAAGTTTGTGTTGAGTGAAAATGTGCTTGGAGGGAATGGGGAGCTCACTACTGTGATACTAAGTTATTCTTCATGAAATAGTTATAAGGCTTCCACGGATCATTTATTCTCCCACTTCAGAAACGAGAGGCAATTGTCACTACCTTTCCATTCTTTCACCTACATTTGTTATTTATGATGCAACTCTGCTTCACTGTCTGAATTTTTAATTCATTCTTTGCAACGCTAAAACAATTATCTTTGTAGCAAATGTAATGTTTCCTTTCCATTCCTCTGCTCCAATGCTATATTGTGTGCAATACCAGTCACTGAGGCCAGTACCCGTCTTTATATTATCACCGCTTTGACCTTTTGTTATTTCTTATACTCTTCATTCCTCCTTGCTCTTTTCCCAGCTGATATCTATAGTATGGTACATCTTCTTGTCGTAACAAATGTCAATGATGCAATTCAGCACAAACCCCATGTATTAGTGACTCCTTTGGTATATCTGTGCTGAATTGCAGGATTAGCGACATTGTAGACAGGAAGGAACAGTTCTTGCATTTCATCCATTTGTTGATCTTTGGTCACTTAGCCTGAATTTTGGGCCTAGTTAGTCAAACAAGCCTGCCAAAGACCCAGAGCTCACCTGAATGTTTTCACCCCTCTCACGTGACATCCATTTACCTTAAATCATGGACAAAACTTTTTATCATCCTTTTGCAATGTTCGTATTTATTTGGCTTAGGAAATGGGCAAACATTAAAGATGTAGAGGTGCAATTTTTTGTTGTTTTTCTTGCTTTTGCGACAATTGTTCTGGTAAAGTGCAGTAGTGCCCTCTCTTGGTAGAACCACGTAGTTGGTGTGAGTGGTGAATGTGCTAACAGACAAGTAGAAATGAAAACCGCAGCAAATTTTATTGAAGCATGTTCAGGCCTATGGCTTTAACACCATTGTCTCTAATTGAAAAAAAATGGTGAGGATGGGAACTTAGATACTGTTGGAACTGTTCTCATTTTAAGTGATAGGAATTGGAGTGTACAAGGAGGTCAATTAGTTTTCCATTTAGCACCATTTATGCTTTATATTTTGTTTAAAAATGCTTGTCCTGTGGGACTGATGATTGGTCCCAAAAACTGTGTTATCAAGCATGATTTGAGCTCGCTGCAAAATTTCCCCACTTTTATTCCTAATTGTTTCTGCTATAACCATTTTTGCCTTGTGGAAAGAGAAACTGTCAACGTTTTGGGTCTCTCACCCTTCACAGACCTTAAACATTGACTTGCTGAGTTTTTCCAGCATTTTCTGGTTTTGTTTCAGATTTCCAGCATCTGTTTTTTTAATTCTTATTTTCTGAGTATGAGGGCAAGTACTCTTCTTGTGCTTGCATTCACATTTTCTGGGGTCAAAATATGTACAACCAAGGGTTCTAAAGAAACCATATATCATTAGAAAACTCAAAGGGTGGTTCCCATACTCTGGACTATGTTGAGATCACTGGCTGTAACTGAAAAGTAATTTGTACATCATTGCTTTCTTTTTAGTATTTTTTTCATTGTAGCTGCAGCAATCCCACAGCTTAGAACAATTCCTGACAAGTTGAATGCTATGATATTAAAGTTAACCAAATTGTACTTTTTCTCTCCCTGTTCCGTTGCCAAACCACCTGATTGCAGAACAATTGCAGTTTATTCTGTAGAAGGCTGTCCATACTGAACCGAGAATGGCCCTCGAGTTCAGACAGCAAAGGGTCATGCTTCTCATTTCACTACAGTAGTTTGCACTGTCAGACTTAAGCTATTACTTGCATGTTTCCACTTTGCTGGCTTTATTCCATTAGAAGTTTGAGCCCAGTTTCAAAACCTTAGCAAGGACTTCAGTATATTTGTAGCAAAGTAACTAACAACAATGAAGCAAGCACAGCTCCAAGGGATTTCTCAGCTGAGTTCTGATATGATCAACCACCATCTTAAAATCCAACAGCTAAAGTGACTAAACTGAATGTTTATCAGATACATCTTCTCAAGGTAAATGCAAGTTATCAGACATGCTTAAATTGTGCAAAAGCAAAATGTGGAGGCGTGAATGCTTGGGACATCACTTCTTGACTAACAGAGGCAAAAGTTCTGCTACATTTACAGCAAAGTAGTGCAACAAGGTGAAATACGAGTAGCTGTGGTTTGTTTGACTTTCAAGTTCTCATTATAAGGTAGCCAATAAAAGAGAATTAACTGTGCTTGGGCCAGCATGCTGGCGAATTGCTTAACTAGGATTGTAGATAGGGTTTTAAGCTAACTAGGAGGGTGGAGGGCTCCAAGAATAGAATAAATCAGGGCGAAATAAAAGAGCACAGGATAGCAAGGATGATGACGGCCATAGTGTGATAGGCCAGGGCAGAAGATGTAATTTAATATATGCAAAACAGAGAAAATCCAAAGTTAAACAGCTGTGGGGAAAGAAAATCAAAGCATTGTGTTCTTATTCAAATGCTGCATGTAGCATTTGCAACATGATAAATGAGTTGATACCACAGATAGCAACACATGAGTATGATGTAATAGCTATTACAGAACCTGGCAGCAGGGTCACTAGGACTGGGTGCTCAATATTCCAGGTTATGTACTGTTCCAAAAGAGCAGGCCAGAGGGAAAAGGAGGTGGGGTGGCATTGTTTATCAAGGGAAGGTAACAAGCAGTGATGAGTTGTGACATAAAGGCAGTGGATATTGGTTGGGTTGAAATCATTAATAGCAGGGGAAGGAAGACATGGGTGGGAAAAAGTCCAAAATCTAACTTTTCAGTTGGGCACTGGAATTGGTTTATTATTGTCACTTGTACCGAGGTCCAGTGAAAAGCTTGTCTTGCACACCGTTCGTACAGATCAATTCATTACACAGTGCACTGAGATAGTACAAGGTAAAACAATAACAGAATGCAGAATACAGTGTAACAGCTACAGTGAAAATTCAGTGCAGGCAGACAATAAGGACCATAACAAGGTAGATTGTGAGGTCAAGAGTCCATTCTTATCGCCGAGCATAAATGGGAAATACCAAGGGCAGGTTTGAAGGGAGCTGCAATGATGGGAGATTTAAATCTTTGTATTGATAGGAAGAACCAAACTGGCAGGTATCTTAGAAGAAGAATTTGTGAAATGTGTCAGGAATTGCTTTTTAGAGCAGTACAGTGGAGCTTGCCCAGGAACAGGCTATTTCAGATTTAGTTTTGGGTAATGAAGGATTAATAAGTTATCTTGTGATTTTTTTTTTAAAACCCCTTGGGGGAGAGTGACCATAATATGATAGAATTCCAAATGCAGTTTGAGGATGGGTCCATAACCAGTGTCTTCAATTTAAATAAGGGAGTTTGACGAGGTGCCACATGGGAGGCAGGTGCATATATTGGAAACCCATGGTGTCAGAGGAAGTGTTTTAGAATGGATTGAAGACTGGCTGTCTCGTTGAAAACAGAGTTGGAATAAATGGGTCATCCTCAGACTGGAAGGAGGTAACTACTGAAACACCCCAGAGATCGGTTCTTGGCCCACAATTGTTCACTATTTACAGTAATGACCTGGAGGAAGGAACAGTTTGAAGTTTCCAGATTTGCTGCTGATGATAAGATAGGTGGAAGGCATTTTGTGATAAGGATATTGTGATTGTGCGATGGGTCATAGAGTGAGTGAGCAAAAGACTGGCAAATGGAGTTTAATGTGGGGAAGTGTGAGATCATGCACTTCAGTAAGAGAAATCAAAGGGCAGACTGCAAGTGGGTGAAGTACATAGGTGCTCTAGTGCATGAATCACCAAAAGCTGGCAGGCAAGTCCAACCAGTAGTTAAGAAGGCACATGGCATTTTGTCCTCCTTTGCAAGGGAATAGGAGTTTAAAAATGGGGAAATGTGCAGGGTGTAGTTGAGGCCTCAACTGGAATACTGTGTACAGTTTTAGTCCCCTTCTGAAAAAAATAGTAACACTGAAGGTAGTACAGAGGAGATTCACCAGGCTAATTCCTGTGATGAGAGGGTTGTCTTACCAAGAGAGGCTAAATAGTTTGGTCCTTGGAGTTTAGAAGAATGGAGGATGGCCTTGTTCAAACACAAGATTCTAAGGGGGCTTGACAGGGTAGCTGTTGGGATATTTTCACAAGTGGGAATCAAGAGGACATAACTACAAGTTAAGGAGCCAGTCATTTAAAACTGAGATGCATAAACATTTCTTCTCGCAGAGAGTGGTGAGCCTCCGGAATTTTCTGCCCTGGTGGGTCATGGAAGCTGGATCATTAGAAGTATTTAAAGTGGAGGTAGATAGATATTTGATAGATCAAGGAATAGAGGGGTGTGGAGAAATAGCACAGAAGAGAATTTGAGGCCACCATAGATCAGCCATGATCATTGAATGGTGGGGTAGGCTTGAAGGGCCTGATGGCCTACTCCTGCTAGTTTCTTGGTTTCTTATGTTCTAAAACAACCTTGTGCCCTGCCACACAATATACAAGTAGAAGCCCCAGCTGGCAATGCTTTGTACCAGGGAATTTCCATTACCCATTTTCCATCACTATGAATTATAGTGGCACTTTTTGTTTGAACAGCCATTGCATATGATGCATAACATTTCAGTGGGCTGTTTGAGCTTATTAAACTGCAATTACCTTATTATTTATCTCATGTTTATGCCTTCTATTAAGTTATTCATCACTCACTATAAATATTAGTGAAGACTGATTTCCTTGCATTCAAAATCTATTAATTTTACACAATTTACAACAAAAATGGATAACACTGGTAAAGCCTTGGGATGAATGGTTGAAGCAGGGGCAAACAGCATCATTAGCTGATGTGCGTGAACCAAGAGCTAAGGACATTCCTGATTACTACAACCTTATTAGTGGTAGTTTTGAATGATGTTTACAGAGGTGGTGACAGTGTGTGAATGCATGCAAACAGTTGTAAATAATTGCATTTTACTAATGGACAAAACATGGGTTAGGATTGCTATTGTTTTGAACATTCCTATTATAAAGGGATTAGATCCCATGATAAGGGGGGGGGGGGGGGGGGGGGGGGGGGAGGAAAAATCACCCAAATGGTGGTTGCAATCTAGAATGCAGTGCCTCAGAAGATAGAGGAAGTAGGTACTCTCCAAACATTTAAGAAGTAATGAGATGAGCCTTTGAATCACCAAGATATGGAAGGTTATAGAACATAGAACAATACAGGCCCTTTGGCCCCTGATGTCTGTGCTGACCATGATGCTAAGTGAAACTAATCCTATTTGCCTGCACGTGATCCATGACTCTTCATTCCTTGTCTAATTGTCCATTAAACGCCACTAGGCACCTGCCACTCTTCGTGTGCAAAAAAAACCCTCCCTCCCTCTCACTTTAAAGCTACGCTGTCTAGTATTTGATATTTCTACCCCAGGAAAGAGACTCTGACTATCTATCCCTAAGTGCTGATAAATGGGATTCATATAGACAACTCAAGGGCCTGATTTTAGTTGTATGACTCTGACTCTATTTAAGCAAATATACATATACAGTGCATTGTCTGAGTATGTCCATGGAGGACTGGCTTTCTTAGCATAAAACAGAACTTTATTTTATAGGAAGTCCTTATCTCAAAGAATGCAGAGAGCAAGAGGTGCAAAGGATGACAATGCTCTCTGTTGAGAGATTTGTATCTTAATTTAAATAAAACAAGGTTTTATTTAAGATACAAATCTCTCAATAGAGAGCATTGCATCTAGAAAATTGTTAGAGAATTATTCAAAGATGTGTAATTTCAAGACTGAGATGCATTTAAATAAACCTAAGGGCTCTCTGACCAATGGACTAAATCTCTGATGCACACCAGGACATTTTTACATTAATTGCAAGTTGTTTGAGACCTTTGGCTGCAAAGGTTGCTTACTGACTTGTAATATTTTTTTAAAAATGCTCATTCTTGACTTTTCATGAGAAGTCTGAAAAAGGAATGAGAAGGGGTTATTCAAGCCTGAACTTGCTAACATCCAGTTCTTTGCCTTTCCAGGAAACGAGGCTGGGGAAACTCATCAATGATGTACGGAAGAAAACCAAGAATGAGGAGCTTGCAAAGCGTGCCAAGAAACTGCTAAGGAGCTGGCAGAAGTTGCTGGTTGAGCCTGTTGGGCAGATTGAGTCTGTGCCCAGAGCACTGTCCAACTCTCCTGGTTCAGCGAATGGGGGAGCGCATGCTTACAAGCATGACTTGCCATCTCTAGCCACCAGCACTGCAGTAGGGGGAGCCAAGCCAGTCCCAGATCTGAAAAATAAGAATGATGTGCACAACTCCTACTCTCTCTTTGGTGACAAGCAGGGTATTCGGAAGCGGAAAGGGGATGGCATGAAGGGGCCACCATCCAAAGTCCCAAAGCCCAATAATGAACAGCTGCAGAACTCTACACCGCCACCAAGCAATGGAATCCGCAGCAGTCCTGAAAACTTCCCAAGTCCACCTGACGTGACATCTTCAAACACCCATGCTGTCCCAGATAAAAGCAGATCAGACCCTCAGGCACCTTATGAAAATGACAAGCATAGCAAGATACCAGTCAATGCTGTGAAACCACATACCAGTTCTCCAGGTCTCGTAAGAAACCCTGGCACTTCCACATTGCTAAAGACTGCTATTCTGCAGCAGCATGGAAAAACTGATGATCCTGTGGGACGATATCGGCCCAGTAGCCCGCGCTGTCAATCATTTAGCCCAAGGACTCTTAAACAGGAAATGCTAGCCAAACCTTCCACGACATATGCACCCAAGGGCTCTATTGCTAGCCCTTCTCAGAGCTTTACAGGAACGTCGGCTCAAGTAGGTACTGATTCTGACAGGACAGTGTCCCACCTGCCCAAGAAAAATGTTCAGATGTCATCTCCTGTATTGCAGACAGCTACAACACCACCTCTGCCATCCCAGGTAAAAAGCTTACACCTACCAGAGACTGAAAGCCTCTTAGATCGGCTAGTAGACACACCTGGTTCGGAGACTCTTGGTGAAAACCAACTACAGCACCATTCTTCACCACAGCAGCAGGACTCGGTGTACCCCTCGCATAGCCCCAATTCATCAACTTTACATCGCGGAGAATCCTCGCAGAATCTTGAATTGGATGCTGTTATGGGAGATTTGCCCTCCAATGAGTGTGCCTCTTTTGGTCACGATAACAAAAAGTCATCCAAGAAAAAGTACAGGCCCAGAGACTATCAGGTGAACTTAGATGGACAAGTTATGGATGAAAGTGTAAAACCTGTACGGTTGAAAGAACGTAGAATTACATTTGATCCTGCTACAGGACAGATCAAACCTTTAACACACAAGGATTCATCTCAGGCTGAAAGCTCGGTTCCAACTGAGCCCCATCGAACCACCGAAGTGGTCCAAGAACAGAGAGTAAACTTGCAAAGTACTTTAGATCAAACGAACTGGAAGGAATTATCAAAAAATGAAATTATTCAGTCTTACTTATCGAGACAGAGCTGCCTTCTTTCATCCTCAGGAGTGCAGCCTCCCGGAGGACACATTGTTGAATTTCTACAGCACGAAAGCCACAGGTATAGCACTAGCACAGAGGCCCGTGAGGTCCACGTATTGGTACCTACAGACTCACCTTCAGAACTTCCTGGAGTCAGTAGAGAGATCAAAGACTCAGACGTTCACCGAATACACGAGCAACACTGGGCTGGTGTGAATGGTTGCTGGGACAACCAGGGCAAATGGTATGATTGGACGCAGGGCATATCTTTGGACCCTCATGGTGATCAGGGACAACTGCATATACTGCCGTATGTCTGTCTGGACTGAGCGTTACTGCCCATTTGGCTTGCTTTAAGGTTTAAGGTCATCTGGTGGCAAACAAGTGGTTCCCACTTACTGGAAATGAGCAACTGTATCAGGGTTGCAAGATAAGGTCCTGAAGGTTCTAATTCTCAGCCCATCTGTGTAAGACCCCCTGCCCCCACCCAACCCCAGTACCCTCTCTTCTGCAGTTTGCTGCTATCAGTGTTTAACCAAAATTGCAAAGGAGGGAAAGAAGCACAGGAGGAGTTTGAGAAAGAAAAAGGAAAGAATGGTTAGTTCTGATGTATAAGCAACTCCCCTTTGGGATTAGGACAGGTTTTAATGAGAGGTCAACAAGCTCAGTGAGGAACGGTTTTCTGTGGGAGAAAGTTGAGGCTTGACAAAGGTTCCAGCACTTTACAGTAGGCTGGATATGGTCTTGGGGCAGTTACAGGAGCTTTAAGTGGCATCCAAACTAAATGAATAATGTTACCTTAAAAAGTATACATCTATTTATTTTATTTTCTCTTTTTAAAAACAGAACACTTTAATTTGGCAGTGAGACAAATGTGCAAAAACTGTAGATTTCTCGTATTTACATTGCATTTTTTTCAACATAATTTTTTAACGTGAAAAATCATGTCAGACTGTGAATGTTTGCACAGTACCACGTCATACCAAACATTCCATAGGTCTTCACATGCTGGTAGTTACTGTCATCCTCTGTTTAAACAGGGGATAAAATCCTTGGTTCTTCATAATTTAGGTTTAAAAATGTTTGAAAAGAAATCTATTTTACTAAGTCAAAAATGAGAGTTTTTTTATTCTTGCCACCTTACAAAATTCAAACATTAACTATATAATTTTGTTCTCTGCTTTGCTCTTCTCTTGCTTGATCTCTACAAATGTTCTTACTTCCCCAAATCTCAAAAGTGGACAAAAAAAGAGGGTGCTACTAGTTTGCAACTTTGTACTGTGAGAAGTTGATTTAAAAATCAAAAAATTTCAAAAGGAATCTGTTTGTATGCTGGAGATATACTTGTTACCATTCCTTTAGATATTGTTTGCCTTATGGAATCCATCATACCACAACTGCAAAACAAGAAGCCTTAGTGAATGTACAGAAATTAGACTTCTGTGTTCTGCACAATACAGAAGGAATGACTTTGCTATTTGGTCCTTTTAAGTGGACACGTTGTGATATAAATGTGGAAACAATAAAAAAAAATTTGCACAGAAATCTGCCCCCTTTTATTTAGAAAATGACTTCGCTGATGAAATTATACTTGCAAAAATTACCTCTCAAACAGTAAACAGATGATCAATGTTGTGTTTAATTCTGAAGTGGATTCTTCCAATGGTTTGTTTTTCACATGTAATTAGCCATGGACATGAGCATGCTAAGTTAATTTTGTTGTGACATTGTTGATCTGAAGTTTAGTTACATTGCTCTTGTTCCTGTTTCAACCTCAAATTAAAATGTGTCATTCCTCATGCTTTAGTGAAGCCTGGGCGGTGCTGAACAATAATTTGGGAAAATCCTGGATTCCATCCATTGTACTTGAATGAAATGTCACTGGTGGTGTATGCAACCAGAGCTAGGTGGGGAATCTATTGAGCAAGTCATCCAGTTATTCCTGCTGAAAGTTTTTACTTCCAATTATAAAGCCATCTTGAGTGAAACCTAATGGGGCACCAGAGACCTCCTGCCCTAATGTGATCTAGTGCCTTCAATTTTAGTAGGGGAAATGGTCAAGACAGTTTAAGTCTGTTCATCTCCCACTGATATTCTAACTTTCTGTCTTTGGCTTCCATGCTTTTTCTCTTTGTTTCCAGCCCTGTTACTGTCATCTGTCTTTTTGAAAACTTTATAAAATCGATTTTCACAACTGTTGGCATTTTCCACTGGGGTGTAGAATATGTAAGAAGGGAAGAAAGAATTCTTCAAAAACAGAGCAGCTACAATGGAATTTCTGAATATGTTGGCATTAAGTCGTATTAGAGCTCAATTATGTCCATCTGTTTTTTGCCATGGGAGATCCCATTGGTGAATATGGCTCATTGCATCTTTGTGAGGAAACAGAATGATACAGAGCAGCCTATTCCAACACAGCAGTGTCATTTTACTGTAAATTGGTATTTCTCCATTTAAAGGTTGAATCTCAATATTAAGATCCCCTCCCCACCAACCCCCCACCCCAAAAAAAAGGACATAAATCTTAATACTTCTGTGGTTCCTCCACCTCCTTTAATGAGTGGTTTTGTGCAGCTTTTACTTGAGATTGGAGATGGACGATGTTACTGGTTGACGAGCTGGCTTTTGTCCAAAATGGAGTGAATATCAAAAGACCACTAAAACAGGTAGTAGAGAAATAAACATTATTGTTACAATTATTTTCTTGGTGAGTATTGATGTTGATGTTAGTAATAAAGATTTAGGGGAGTAATGAATTAACAAATTTACGTGCCACACAAGGAGATTATTTTAGCCGTAATCCCTAAACCATTTTTTGAAAGAGCCACCCAATTTGTCTGTCTTAGGTTTATTGATAGTTAATGCTACATTTCACTTTCAGACAAGTAATTCTGTACTTTTAAAGTACCACATCTCAAATTACCTTAAATCTGCTCTATGGTTACCAACCCTCCTTGTAAACAGTTTCTCCCAATCAAAAACTTCTCTTTTTTTTAAAAAAAACCTTTATTAAATCTCCTCGCTTTTTATTTAGAGAAACCAGTTCTCGTCTGTCTATGCATCTCAAGTCTAGTTCTTGGTACCATTCTAGCAAGATGTATTGTAACCTCTCTTAACCATTCTGCTATCTGAACTTCGGTTGATCAATTTTAAGGAGAAATTGTTGTGCAAACTGGTTTTGTAGTCTCTGGAGTTCAGATGGTTTAGGATGATTTGATATGTTCAAGATTTTAAGGGAAACATAGGGCAAATGCAGAGGATCTACCATTTGAGGTATCATTTTGTAAATGAAAGGTGTTAATTGGTGAAGGACAATAATTGTGGAGCTGGGTCACAGATCTATAATCTCACAGAATAGTCTCTATGATCTAAATGGTCTACCCCCTGTTCCTGAATTTCTCAAATTCTTGCCTCTTCAAATTCTTGATATGCAAGATAGATTTTGTCCAGAAGAACTTGAGGGTATTTAAATTCGACGTCATTTTCTCTCGCCTGCCTTCCATCCAGTACGATTTCTCTGCATCTTAAAATAAATTTAGGTCTGACCTTTATGTTTCTAATAAAAGATAATTAACCTGAAATGTTAACACTGATTCTTTCTCTGCAGATGCTGCCTGACCTACTATTTGAAGCATTTTCTGTTTTTCCTTCAGCATTTGCTGTAATATTTTTAAATTTAGGAATCAGCTACTTAAACAATATTAATGATTCCAGCCTCTGCCTGACTGACTTTTTTTATAGCTAAGTAAACTTCTTTCTGGAAATAAATGTTAAGTCCTTAAAGCAAGCTTTTCAAATGGAGGTTATATGATCAAATTGTTGCTTGGCAGAGTTCTAGATTTCAGTATTCACCTTAGGCCGAAACAAAATCAAAATGCTGAAATCTTAAAAAAAAATCTGGAAGAAAAGCAAAAAATGCTGGAAATACTCAGCAAGTCGGGCAGCATTTGTGGAAAAAGAAACAGCTGAAGTTTCATGTCAAAGACCCTTTATCAGACCTAAAATGTTAATTATGTTTCTTTCCACAGCTTCTGCAGAGCGCTTTGAGCATTTTCTGTTTTTCCTTCAGATTTCCAGCTTTTGCATTTTATTTCCATTCAGAACAGGCTACCATGCCCTCCCATGCAGTCTTTGGAGACATTAGAGAGAAGTCAAGAAAAGTTGGCACCTAGTCAGTGTCCCACAGGACTTGTACAGTCAAGATTAAGAAAGCCACTCTTGATAGTCATGGTCCAAGAAAGAATGAAGTTAGCTTTGAAAATTATTCCAGGGAATTCATTTAAGAATTGGAGGAAAAATTGAAAAATGACTGGTAATTTTGCAGTAAGTGTGCATTTTTAAAAAAATTTTATTTACAGCGTGGTAACAGGCCCTTCTGGCCCAATGAGTCCGCGCCGCCCATTTAAACCCAAATTAACCTACCTGTACGTCTTTGCAGGTCTTTAAAGATGTTCTTTATTAAAGTTGTTCAAGCGTTTGCACTGTGTATCATCCTTCACAGCTAAGTGATTAACTCCTAGATTTCCTTGGTGTCATGTTACAAAAACAATTTAGAGACAGTTGACAAGGTACAAAAAATCTTCCTAAATGTGGTTATAACAATAGGGGGAGAAAAACAAGATTATCATTATAATCCCAGTTGTTTTAGAAACAAAGAGTAATGTCTTTAAAGTTATGAAAGTTTGATAAAGGTAAATGTAGTTTATTCTTAAGAGAATTTTTAATTACGGGTCATAAGCATAACGTGATCACTAATAAATGCAACAAGGAGTTCAGGAGATAATTCTTCTAGAAAGTGCTTAGAATGTGGAACCACATGGAGTAGTTGAGGTGCTTATGCAATTAAGTTGAAGATAGGTAAGTACCTTATAGAGAAGAAAATAAAAGGATGTGATGTTGGTTTTAAATGAAGGAAAGAGAGAACACCCCGCTAGTTGAACTGAGTGCCTAGTTCTGTGTTGTAAATTCTCTACAAGGACTCCAAAGATGGTTTCCAGTATAAACTAGAAATTTGTTTGGTATTATTTGATTTTCTACCTAGTGCTATCCGATGTTTTTTCACAGCAGCAATCTATTAAAATGCCATTATGGATTTCAATCTGCCCAAAGGGTAGGAAAACAAAATAGCAAGGCTGTTCTGGCCCCATTTCCATTTCAAGGAATCCCTGTTTGGGGATCATGAATACAATAAAACACTGTCAGGTCTTTTAACTCCTTTGATGCTGTGAGGTACAAGACCACCTGTAATAGAAGAGCCCTTTGGAGACCATCTAAATGGGCATGTTTGTAAATTCAGTGAAGGTATATGGTTAGTTTTGTAACTCTACAAAATTTGGTCTGAGGTTTTTGGGTTGTTTCATGAAATGATCTTTTTGATGAGCAGAATTCCTGTACATTGTTTTTATTGTTAGCTCAACTCCCTTCAGGATATTTAAACAAGTATGGCATCAGAGATGGAGCTTGTTGATGTCTTACAACCACATGTCAGATCAGAAATGACAAAACATATTGTTCTAGTTCTCCCTCCTGCCAGAGTTACTGTGGCCAAACACAGACTGAAATCAAACCTGTAAGCTTCTGGTCAATTGCCCAGCCTGAGGTGCATTTACACTAAGAGCTTTGATATTAGAGGAAGTCAAATAAATATTTCTGCCCATTAATGCCGAGCTGAACTTCAGGGAAGAATAATTTGCATTTATAATGGTCCCTCTCAGGATGTCCAAAAGCATTTTACAGCCTTAAAAATATTTGTAAAGTTTAGTTACTGCTGTAATATAGTGAAGACAATATGGCTGAGATCTGAAATTTACTATGTGAGATATGGTCAATACACTGTTTTACCTTTTTGTATGTTTTACAGCTTTTATTTAACCACATGTGAAAATAAAGATGATTTTTTTAGAAGAATTTCCTGCTCTCTTCACATGGAGCGTCCACTGTCGTCATGTTTGTAAAGTGTTCATTTGTTTATGTCAAGAGCTTTTCTGAATATCCACCTCTTGGTCTCTTTGGTGTCTGTGGTATGAGACAGATGGTGGCTGTAGGTGTAATCAAAGCAGTTGCTAAGAAAGAACTTGCTGCAAAAATCACCAGGGCTGCCAAGAAGTGAATATCACCACTAGCCGCTTCAGTTTTGAGGAATTATAGATTAAACATCTGGCAAATATGTATTGCAGAATGCAATTTCAACAGGTAACATTTGTATACTAGCAGGACCACACAAAATTTAGATATTTTATCCCTGTACAAAATAGTGTCACAAATCCACCAAGTGAAACTGTTCTTCTCTCAAACAAATAACTACTTAAGCTCAGTCGTAGTAGGGCGTTGATGACTAAATCAATAGCTAGATAAGAGACCCATAAATAGATGGTATTTTTCCCAGGGTGGAAATGTAAAATACCAGAGAGCACAGCTTTGAGATTTGAAGTTTAAAGGAGATTTGCGAGGCAAGTTTTTTTATACATAGTGGTAGGTGCCTAGAATGCACTGCCAGGGGAAGTGGTAAAGGCAAGTATTGTAGCATTTAGACATGTGAACAGGCAGGGACTGATGGGATATTGACCATGTGGGATTAGTTTAGATTGGTATAATAGTGGGTTCAGACATGGTGGGCTGGGGGGCATGTTCCTGTGCTGTACAGCTAAACAGCTGCCATCAGTTCTAAAGGCTTCAACAGTGAAGTAACCGTCAGAAACAGGATATGTACACTTCTATCCGATAGCAAGGTGAGACTTATTTAACATCCGCACATACTTAAACAGTCATAAAGTGACTAAATGATTACATAATTTTTAAGTGAGTAATTATGCTACGGATATCTGGACTAATTGGAAACCATGTGCTTCAAACCAGTTTCATCTGATAAAGTGTAGGCAGGTGTGTTGAAGTATAATATTTGACAAAGGCATTTTCTCAATCTCCTTGCTAATGTGCGCCTTAATTAGGCTACCTCTTTGCTGTTTTTATCTGTTTTGTCTAAACTTACAATGACAATACGTTGAAGTATTCTCTTGGCTAGAGGCACTTTGTCCTAAGAACATGTCCTGGTAAATCTCCTTTGGACTGTCTCCATTACCTCAAATCTTATGCTTAGTATTGGAGACAGTCCAAAGGAGATTTACCAGGCCAATTCCTGGGATGAGAGGCTTGTCCTATCATGAGAGGCTAAACAATTTTGCTCTGCATTCTTTGGATTTTAGAGTGAGTTGTGGCCATATTGATCCCCAGGGGTGTTTAACAGGCTAGTTGTTGAGGTGTTTTCGCTCATGGGAGGGTCACAAACAAGGAGACGCAATTACAAGATAAGGGGCCAGTATTTAAAACAGGTGCATAGAAATTTATTTTCATGAAGGGTGGTGAATCTCTGGAATTCTCTTTCCCAGAGGGTTGCGGGGGCTGGATCATTATATGTATTTAAGGTGGAGGTAGGTAATGTTTGATAGATCATGAAATTGAGGACTGGCGCAGAGTAGTTGAAGGCCAGCATTGATCAATCATGATCACATTGAGAATGGGGTAGGCTTACTCCTGCTCCTATTGTGTTCTTAAAGTCAGGGTGAAGGAAATGGTTTATTATTGTCACACATGCCATCTGTACAAATCATTTCAAAACAAGTACATTGAGGTAGTAAAAAAGGGAAAAGCAATAACAGAATGCAGAAGATAGCAGTTACAGTGAAAGTGGTGTGCTGGTAGACAATGAGGTTCAAGGGCTATGACAAGATAAATTGTGAGATCAAGAGTTCATCTTCAACGTGCAAGATGTCCATTCAAGAGTCTTATAACTGCGGGGTAGAAGCTGTCCTTGAGCCTGGTGGTGTCTGTTTTCAAGGTTTTGTGTCTTCTGCCTGATGGAAGGGGGGAGAAGAGAGAATGACCGGGTGGGAGGGGTCTTTGATTATGTTGGCTGCTTTACCGAGGCAGCAGAAAGTCTAGACAGTCGATGGAGGGGAGGCTGATATTTGTGATGGACTGAGCTGTGTCCACAACTCTACAATTTCTTGTGGTCTTGGGCGGAGCAGTTGCCATACCAAGCAGTGATGCATCTGGATAGGATGCTTCCTGTGGTGCATCTATAAAAATTGGTAAGGGTCAATGGGGACGTGCCAAATTTCTTTAGCCTTCTGAGGGAGTAGAAGCGCTGGTGTGTTTTCTTAGCCATAGCGTTTATGTAGTCGGACCAGGACAAGCTATTGATGATATTTACACCTAGGAACTTGAAACTTTCAACCATCTCTACCTCAGCACCATTGATCCATATAGGAGTGCGTGCTCCACCCTACTTCCTGAAGTCGCTGACCAGCTCTGTTTTGCTGACATTGAGAAAAAGGTTATCGTCTTGACACCATGCCACTAGACTCGATCTCCTTCCTGTACTCCGTCTCAGCATTATTTGAGATACAGCTCACGACGGTGATGTTATGTGAACTTGTAAATAGAGTTAGAGCAGAATCTGGCCACACAATCATGAGTGTGTAGAGAGTACGGTAGGGGGCTGAGGACCACAGCCTTGTGGGGCACCAGTGTTGAAGATAATTGTGGCAAATGTTGCTGCCCATCCTTGCTGATTGCTGTCTGTTGGTCAGGAAGTCGAGGATCCAGTTGCAGAGGGAGGTGCAAAGTCCTAGGTCTAGGAGTTTGGAGATGAGTTTATTTGGAATTATGGTATTGAAGGTGGAGCTATAGTCAATAAATAGTATCATAAATGGGAGAGGCTTTTAATAGAATGTTTGGTTATGGAGAAAATAATTTTTTCCCTCCAATAATTCTGAAGCAGGGCTAGTTGTGATTAATAGTGAAACATGTAATGTGATATATATTGGTACATCAGTAAATGGTTCTTTGACGAGGGATTGGGGATAAGGACTTCATTAGAAGGAATAATGGGAATTGGATCGGTTTCCTGAGAATAAAGGTCTCTACAGTCTCTTGTGTCTCGAAGGGAGTGATTAAGCAAGATGGTAGTGCTGAAATGGTTATGAAGTGCAGACTTTGCATTGTCAGTGTACAAAAGCTTGAGTACAGAAGCATCATAATCATTTATGTTCAGGGAGAAGTAGAGAATTAAAGGTTGTTTGTAAGGGAAGTGAAGTGGAAGTCACCAAGGGAGTGTTGCAAAGAGATGGGGCAATATTTAATTAAGTCAACATGAGAGGGATGTTAATAAATTATTTGGAATTACATAGAAGGTAATAAATTAATCTATGCATAACATGTGTTTCACTGGACATTTCAGGCCCACTTGAGACAAGCAGGAAGTTTACTATTATTGTTCTTGGTGGAAATTTGGTTTTATTTTGTTCAAAAGGTGGGCTTCCTTTTTCTGCATTTCTGTTAGGCATCGGTAATCCCTGGTGTCCAACAAATGTAATGGCATCAAGCTGGTTGAGCAGCCATTCACATTAATGAATTCTCATAGATGGCAGGGCAGGAAGGAAAAAGCTCAGCTAATATTTTGAACTTTGAAGATACAGATGTTTATTTTATATCGTACAATCTTTAGGGTACAAACTGCAATGTGCCAAGTAGTTTAATAAGAAAATTTAAAATCATTACTTTTGAAATATTTGAGGTAATCAAAATCCACGTGAAATGTGTTTTTAGGGAAAGGGTTTGCTAAGCAGTTAGCAGTAAAAGAGGTTTATAAATGGGTTTCTTTGGTCCAATCAATTCATTTTTCTTTGTTCCATTAGACCATAGGATTTGGGAACAGAATTAGTCCATTCGGCCCATCGAGTCTGCTCCGCCATTCAATCATGGCTGATTAGCTCCAGTGGAAAAAGCTGCAAAGCAAAACAAGACAATTTGAGGTCTGAATTACTGATGACAACTTCATGTCCATGTTGAACTCTAAGAAATGAAACCTCAAAGTTTGTCATTTTCACAAGGGAATGATGGTAAATTCCAATAGTTTTGCTGTTGTTTCATGGAAAATTGGGTCATATTTTGCTTCAAAATAGATGAAGACATTGAAATTTATCTACCAGAGTTTTGACCTATTTATCAATATTTCATTGTAGTTTTGTCTCATCACTTATTGGACCATCAATATTTGTAAGGATGCATGGAGTTTGGGGGGAATGTATCAGCATGGATAGAGGATTGGTTAACCAATAGAAGGCAGAGAGTTGGGATAAATGGGTGTTTCTCTGGTTGGCAATCAGTGGTGAGCAGGGTGCCACAGGTTGGTGCTGGGCCCACAACTGTTCATGATATACATTAATGATTTGGAAGAGGGGGCCGAGTGCAGCGTATCTAAGTTTGCTGATGGCACTGAATTGAGTGGAAAAGCAAATTGCGCAGAGAATGCGGAGCGATAGAGATAGGTTAGGTGAGTGGGCGAGGGTCTGGCAGATGAAGTACAATATTGGTAAATGTGATGTCATCCTCCTTGGAAGGAAAAATAGAAGATCAGATTATTTAAATGGTGAAAGATTGCAGCATGTTGTTGTGCAGGGGGACTTGGGAGTGCTTGTGCATGAATCGCAAAAGGTTGGTTTGCAGGTGTGACAGATTATCAAGAAGGCAAATGGAATATTGGCCTTCATTGCTGGAGGGATTGAATTTAAAGGCAGGGAGGTTATGCTGCAATATTACGGGGTACTGGTGAGGCCGCACTTGGAGTACTGCGTGCAGTTCTGGTCTCCTTGCTTGAAGGATATACTGGCTTTGGAGGGGATGCAGAGGAGGTTCACCAGGTTGATTCTGGAGATGAAAGGTTTAGCCTATGAGGAGAGATTGAGTCACCTGGGACTATACTCTCTGGAGTTCAGAAGTATGAGAGGGGATCTTGTAGAAACATATAAAATTATGAAAGGAGTAGATAAGATAGAGGCAGGAAGGTTGTTTCCACTGGTAGGTGAGACCCAGAACTAGGAGACAGCCTTGAGATTCGGGGCAAATAGATTTAGGGCGGAGATGAGGAGAAACTGCTTTTCCCAGACAATAGTGAATCTGTGGAATTATCTGCCCGGTGAAGTAGTAGAGGCTACCTCATTAAATACTGTATATTTAAGACACAGATTTTTGCATAGTAGGGAAATTAAGGGTTTATGGGGAAAAGGCAGGTAGATGCATCTGAGTCCACGGCCAGATCAGCCATGATCTTATTGCATGGTGGAGGAGGCTTGACAGGCCAGATAGCCTCCTTCTGCTCCTATTTTTTATGTGTTGTCCACAAACTTGGTTATGTGGCTCTCTATACTGTAAAGCATAGTTAAAGTCATATAGCTGGGATACCATTAGGCAGTTCTTTCCAATTTTAGTATACCCAGATAGATAAACTGTCGGTAATTTTATGAACTTTAATTTTCATTAACATTCTTTTAACTAATAACCATAAATCTATTTATATTATATGCACCAGTCTCCTTCAGCTATTTCCCAAAAAATTGCATTTAGGTTTGTTAGATATGGCTTCTATTTTATAAATCCACTTTGGTGGTTCTTTAAGAAACTCCATTTTTTTTCTAAGTGCTCAGTCACTTTTTATTGAGTGTTCCCTTCAACAGTTATCGGACTAACAAATTTTTCAGTCACAGTTGTCTTAAAACCAATTAAGTCACATTTGTAATTTTCCAACATTAAGAGACAATTCCTAAATTGACAAAGGTCTGTAGAAAAGGTTAAGACATTTTTAATTTCCAGATTTGTCAAAGTTTAATCTTTTTCTATTCTGTGTCACAAATTATTAAACATATCAGCCATTTCTAATTTTCACTTACAATATTATCTAGATTTAGAACTCATTGTTGATGCCTTTTGAGATTCTTTTGCATTTGTACAGGGCCCTGGTGAGACCACTCCTGGAGTATTCTGTACAGTTTTGGTCTCCAGGGTTAAGGAAGGATATCCTGGCTATAGAGGACGTGCAGCGTAGGTTTACGAGGTTAATTCCGGGGATGTCGGGACTGTCTTATGCTGAGAGGTTGGAGAGACTGGGATTGTACACGCTGGAATTGAGAAGATTGAGAGGGGATCTGATTGAAACATACAGGATTATTAAGGGATTGGACAAGATAGAGACAGGAAATATGTTCCAGATGTTGGGGAAGTCCAGGACCAGGGGGCATGATTTAAGAATAAGGGCTAGGCCATTTAGGACAGAGGGGAGGAAAAACTTCTCCCAGAGGGTTGTGAATTTGTGGAATGCACTGCCTCAGAGGGCAGCGGAGGCCAATTCTCTGGGCACTTTCAAGAAGGAGCTAGATAGGTTTCTTATAGATAGGGGAATCAAGGGATATGGGGACAAGGCAGGAACAGGATATTGATTGTTGAGGATCAGCCATGATCTCAAAATGGCGGTGCAGACTCGAAGGGCCGAATGGTCTACTTCTGCTCCTGTTGTCTATTGCCGCTCAGCTTGATATTCCTCACATTTCCATTTTTGAAGCTGTTATGAGCTTTATGGTTATCCTTTACTGTTCTTTGTATTTCTCTTGGGAACACAAATCTATACTATTAATTATTCACTACACTTCTGGAGTTTTGTGTTATCTCCTTTTATTGTTGCTGTGGCTCTTTTATTCAGTAAAAAAGTTCTCGCTCTTAAACATCACAAGGATCAGCTGTACTTTGCCCAAGAATAGTTTTTACCTCTTTCCTATCACCAGACTCTCTCATACCATCAAAGATAGATCATCAAAATCAAGAATGTTGGTAACTTGTTAATGTTCTCATTTACAACCCTGATATTGACTTCAATTATACAAAGAACTCTGGGGAGCAAATATTTCCCATCATTTTAAGTTCACTGAGTTTGGCTCGGTTGTTGTTGTTATATCTAGCTGGCTTGAGAAAAAGGGAATTTTTATAGTGTGGCGACTCACCGTCTAGTCGGGCGAACCGGCTCGGCAGACGGGTCGCACGGCGTCGGAGCGACGAGGCCCAAGATGGCGGTGGGCCTCGTCTTTCTGAGCGATGGGGAGAACCCGCGCGCGGGAAAGTCCTGATGACGTAGGACTTACGTCATTGCCGTTTTTTTTGGGCGGGAGTTTTTCTCCCTTAAAGGGCCCGCACAAGGCGGGAAAATAAACCAGTTCTGTTTGGCAATCCTCCGAGTAGAGTCTTGTTTTATACCGCGGTAGCAACCGCTACATTGGTGACCCCAACGGTCCAAACGGCTTTTGGACCCACGAAATGGACGACAGCGCAGCAGCCAACGCAGTGGCCCTCAAGCTGCCCACCTTTTGGACACTTCGGCCCAGCGTCTGGTTTGACCAGGCCGAAGCGCAATTCCACCTTCGGCAGATCACCTCCGACTCCACGAAGTACTACCATGTGGTTAGCTCTCTGGACCAAGAGGCAGCCGCCCAGGTTGGAGACTTCATCCAGTCGCCTCCGGAGGCAGATAAGTACCCGGCTTTCAAAGATCTTTTGATCCGGACCTTTGGCCTCTCCCATCGTGAGCACGCCGCTCGCCTGCTTCATCTGGATGGCCTGGGGGACAGATCCCCATCCGCCCTAATGAATGAGATGCTGGCATTGGCCGAGGGACACAAGCCATGCCTGATGTTCGAACAGGCCTTCCTCGAACAGCTCCCCGATGACATCCACTTGTTGTTAGCTGATGCCGACTTCAGCAACCCCCGTGAGGTGGCCGCCCGGGCAGATGTCCTGTGGAGGGCCAAGCGCGAGAGCGGTTCGTCCGTCAGTCAAATCACCAGGCCGCGAGCCCAACGCCTGCCTCGCCCGGCCCCAGCAACCGAGCAGCCACGCCCCAGGAACGCAGACGACGACACGGGTGACCAGCTGTGCTTCTACCATCAGAGGTGGGGTGCGGAGGCCCGTCGATGCCGCCCACCCTGCAAGTTTCAGGGAAACGCCAGGGCCAGCCGCCACTGATGGCTACGGCGGCTGGCCGCTGACAGAGCCTCCTCTTCGTTCAGGACAAGAAATCTGGACGGCATTTCCTCGTTGATACTGGAGCGGAGGTCAGTATTTTGCCCCCGACAGGCCGCGACACTCGTGACAGGCCACCAGGTCCTCTACTCAATGCCGCCAACGGTACAACGATACGGTCTTTCGGCACCCGTACGCTTCAATTACACTTTGGCGGCAGCCGTTTTACCTGGACCTTTACCCTTGCCACCGTCGCCCGACCACTCCTAGGCGCCGATTTCCTTCGGGCCCACAACCTGTTAGTCGACCTGCGAAGGAAGCGGTTAGTCCACTCTAGCACTCTCCGGACCTATCCCCTGGGAGAAATCAGCCCACCAGCCCCGCGCCTGGACTCCATTACCCTTTCTGGCGACGATTTCACCAAGCTCCTAGCCGAATTCCCATCGATTTTGGCACCTTCGTTTACAAATTCTCGGCCCACACATGGGGTACGACACCACATCATTACCACAGGGCCACCCCTTCATGCCCGAGCACGACGATTACCTCCAGACAAGCTCCGCCTGGCAAAGGAAGAGTTCCATCACATGGAGGAGCTGGGGATTGTTCGCAGGTCAGACAGCCCCTGGGCCTCCCCCCTGCACATGGTCCCCAAAGCCACCGGAGGGTGGAGGCCCTGCGGCAACTACCGCAGGCTGAATGACGCCACCACCCCGGACCGCTATCCCATCCCTCACATTCAGGACTTCGCAGCGAACTTACACGGGGCCCGCATCTTTTCCAAAGTGGACCTCGTTAGGGGATACCACCAAATCCCGGTCCATCCGGATGACGTCCCCAAAACTGCGATTATCACCCCATTCGGCCTGTTCGAATTCCTTCGGATGCCGTTCGGCCTTAAGAACGCCGCGCAGACCTTCCAGCGGCTGATGGACGCGGTAGGCCGAGACCTGGACTTCGTGTTCATTTACTTGGACGACATACTGATCGCCAGCTGTAACCGCCAAGAACACCTTTCCCACCTCCGCCAGCTGTATTCCCGCCTCCGCGATTTCGGCCTCACGATCAACCCGTCCAAGTGCCAATTCGGACTTGACTCTATCAATTTCCTCGGCCACAAAATCACCAGCGACGGGGCAACACCCCTACCCGCCAAGGTGGATGCTATCCGCCATTTTGCCCGCCCCGACACAGTCAAAGGCCTACAGGAATTCCTTGGGATGGTCAACTTTTACCATCGTTTCATCCCTGCAGCAGCCTGTATCATGCGCCCTCTGTTCTCGCTGCTGGCTGGTAAGGGCAAGGACATCACCTGGACTGACGAGGCTGCGGCTGCTTTCGTTAAGGCCAAAGACGCCCTGGCAGACGCCACGATGCTGGTACACCCTAGGACTGACGTCCCGACTGCACTCACGGTAGACGCGTCCAACACCGCGGTGGGTGGGGTACCGGAACAGCTACTCGAAGGCCGCTGGCAACCCTTGGCATTTTTCAGCAAACACCTTAGACTGCCCGAACTGAAGTACAGCGCTTTTGATCGGGAACTTCTAGCGCTGTATCTGGCGGTCCGGCATTTCCAATACTTTCTAGAAGGCAGGCCTTTCACCGCTTTCACCGATCATAAGCCTCTGTCCTTTGCCTTCTCCAAAGTCTCCGATCCCTGGTCAGCTCGTCAGCAGAGACATTTATCCTACATTTCCGAGTTCACAACTGACATCCAACATGTCTCCGGAAAGGATAATGTCGTTGCTGATGCACTTTCCAGACCAACCATCCACAACCTATCCTTGGGTGTCGACTACACGGCCCTGGCTGACGCACAGCAAGCCGACGACGAACTGCCCAGCTACAGAACCGCAGTCTCGGGTCTGCAGCTCCGAGATTTCTTGGTTGGTCCAGGTCAGCGGACCCTACTTTGCGACGTTGCGACTGGTCAGCCCCGCCCTATAGTCCCTGCAGCCTGGCGGAGACGCGTTTTTGACTCGGTACATGGGTTGGCACACCCGTTCATCAGATCTACTGTCCGACTGGTCGCCAGCAAGTTTGTCTGGCATGGCCTGCGCAAACAGGTCAGTGAGTGGGCCAGGACTTGTCTGCACTGCCAGACGTCAAAAATCCAGCGACACACCAAGATCCCACCACAGCAGTTCGAGCCTACCCGTAGGAGGTTCGACCACATACACGTCGACCTCGTGGGCCCTCTGCCGGTTTCAAGAGGAGCCCGGTACCTCCTTACCATCGTGGACCGGTTCACGAGGTGGCCTGAGGCAACCCCCCTGACTGACATCACAACTGATTCCTGCGCCCGAGCGCTGCTCACAACTTGGGTCTCACGTTTTGGTGTTCCGGCCCACATCATTTTAGACAGAGGCACCCAATTCACTTCCAGTCTCTGGGCTGCATTAGCGAACCTGCTAGGGACGCAGCTGCACACCACCACGGCCTACCATCCTCAATCAAACAGGTTGGTGGAAAGTTTTCACCGCCATCTAAAATCGGCCTTGATGGCCCGCCTGAAGGGTCCTAACTGGGTTGACGAGCTGCCTTGGGTCCTGCTCGGCATACGCACTGCCCCCAAAGAAGACCTCCGCACTTCGTCAGCTGAGCTTGTATACGGGGCGCCACTAGTTGTCCCCGGGGATTTCATACCTGCCCTTCAGGACCAAGGGGAACAACCCCCTGCAGTTCTACAAAGACTGCGCGAGAAGCTCGGCGCCTTGGCCCCGATTCCCGCCTCATGGCACGGTCAAGCCCCATCCTGCCAGCCCAAGGAACTACGGGACTGTAAGTTTGTTTTCGTTCGCAGGGGCACACCTCGGGCGCCATTGCAACGACCATATGAGGGACAGTTCCGAGTCATACGGAATAACGGATCCACTTTTATTTTGGACATTGGAGGCAGGGAACAGGTTTTCACGGCGGACCGCCTCAAACCGGCCCATTTGGATCTGCAACAGCCTGTCGAGGTTGCCACGCCACGACGCAGAGGCCGCCCCCCTAAGCGGCAGCTGGCACAGCCCACGGACCTTGGGGACTGTCTCGCCGGTTCTGGGGGGGGTTGTGTGGCGACTCACCGTCTAGTCGGGCGAACCGGCTCGGCAGTTGGGTCACGCGGCGTCGGAGCAACGAGGCCCAAGATGGCGGCGGGCCTCGTCTTTCCGAGCGACGGGGAGAACCCGCGCGCGGGAAAGTCCTGATGACGTAGGACTTACGTCATTGCCGTTTTTTTTGGGCGGGAAAATAAACCAGTTCTGTTTGGCAATCCTCCGAGTAGAGTCTTGTTTTATTCCGCGGTAGCAACCGCTACAATAGCATACTACTTAGTGACTGAATTACTATCCAAAGATCTGCACCATTGATCCAGGGGAGGCAAGGTGGCACAGATAGCTGTGCAGCTACAGCACGGTACCAGCAACCCAGGTTCTGACCTCTTGTCTGTGGAGTTTGCATGTTCTCTCTGCTTCTGTGTGGGTTTCCACCAGGTGGTTTAGTTTCCTCCTATATCTCAAAGACGTGGGTCGATTGGTTAATTGATCACTATAAATTGCCCCTAGTGTGTAGGTGAGGGGTAGAATCTGCAGGGAGATGATCGGAATGTGGGGAGAATAAAAAGACATTAGTGAAGGATGAGTGGTCAGTGGTCAGCTTGGACTTTGTGGATCAAAGGACCTGTTTCCTTATTTATGATGTTTTGACACGTTTGAATCCTAAAAGGCAGCTGTGGATTTTAATTTGAACTATTTAAATTTGGAGATATAAAAAAGGCAATCTAGTGTCAGTAATGGTGAATCTACTGAATGTCATTAAAAATTCAGCCAGTTCACCAATAATCTATCATCCTTACTCGGTCCACGTAAGTGGCTTCAGAATCACCATTCTGGTTTACGCTGAAATAAATGTGTTTAAGTGGCGATTAGATTTAAGCAATAAACGCTGCTCTTGCCTCTGACATCCACATTATACAAATGAATAATGAGGGAAAAAACAGTTCCAGAAACCTATCTTGAATTCATTTAAGAATTTATGTTAGTCTGACCCGCCTTGCTTTGCTCTTCAAGATCTGTATGGATATTTAAGTGTTCTCTTAAAATAATTCGGATTAGAGCAGCTTGTTGCAAAAGCAATTTATTCTTTCAGCATTGACTACAATAATCACAAAGTCTGTAGATCACCACTTTGCTATTTTGTCCAATTTTATTCAGCAACTTTACCCATAAATTTATTACAGAATGAATGTCTTTACCTACACCCTCTCTTGCCAATCCATCATTAATCAAAAAGGTTACAACAACTTTCAGTTTCCCATTCACTTTGAGGACTTTAATCTGGTGGTGTATATATGATGTGTAATATTAGATGTGTTCCTTTTCAAGACTTGATGTGACCAGGTACTAGTATCAGTCTGTTTAATAACGTGCCCTGGTTAATTTAAAACACGGACTATTTTCTAGTATCTTAGACCCATCCAGACACCTGATCATAGTAATCAATCTGTTCAACACCCTGTCATGTCCCTGTAATTGTTACTATGCCCTTGCTCACCTGGAATACCAATACTGTGATTAGTAATCTGTCTTTTGCTTTTCTATGATTTGCATTTAAAATTGATTTCAATTTTGCCTATGTTGTGAAACAGATTTGAGGTCTCGAAGGACAAGGACTCTGAACACAGTCTTAGAGTTAAATGATTTATTTACAAAGACAAATGTGGGGAAAAGGTAGCGGGGGCAACACACACACACATGCATACCGGTGATAGCGAGCATGGGAAAATTGCAACAAGGGTAAAATACACACACACGCACAACAAACTGGGTCCAAACAATCAAGGAAAAGCAATATGATACCTGCCACCCCTGGACTCAGCGCAGGTACAGCTCTACGCTACCGGGGATATTAACTTAGAACACTCCTAGCCCTGTTGAAGTGCACACCTTACCAGCGGTCTCTCCAGTGTCGTTTCACGATTCCTCTGAGCAATCAAAGAGAGCGAACCAGGCACATGCGACATTCTTTAAAGTGCTGGGGGGCCCAGCCCAGGTAGTTCAAAAAGCCCAATGGCCCGGTGCTGAGCAGGGGCTAATCGATCACAAAAGGCCAATGACCCGAGGACAAGTACAAAGGTGCTTAAAGTGGCCAATGGTCAGGTGTGCGCCGATTGGGGGGAGGGTAGAGCCAGACCTTGATTGACAGTGGTGTGTCTTCCGACCAGGTAATGGGCAGTGCTGTCACCTGACAGCCACGGCCCTTCACGATAGCTGAATGTTTCCGTTGACTTGTCCAGAGCAATAAAAATGGAATTAATGGTGCCATTTTAAAAAAGTCTGAAGCTGGAGGCAGTTTCTGTCGGTGTGACAAGGTGCGAGTGGGTGGAGGATCCACAACCTCCGAAGGAGTGTGTGCCTGTGTTCAGCCAGTCTGCCTCTGTTCAGTGTGTACCTACCCATGTTCAGCCAGAGCCTGCCAGTGTTTTACCTGTGAGGTGTGTTGGACTCTGGATACAAGAGTGTGCATATGATGTGCATGTGAGAGTCCATGTGTGTGCAAGTTCCTGTATCGGTGTCTTTGGGCATGTGTTCACTGTGTGTCAGAGTCTGTGTCAGGATTTGTTTACAGGCTTGTCAGTGGTGAATGCACTTGTGCGCTTGTGTCCAAATCATGGAGTGTGTGTCTGTCAGGCACTGTGTGGCAGTGCGTGTGTCTCAGGCACTGTGTGTGTGTGTGTGTCAGGCACTGTGTGTGTCAGGCACTGTGTGTGTGTGTGTCTCAGGCACTGTGTGTGTGTGTGTGTCTCAGGCACTGTGTGTGTGTGTGTCTCAGGCACTGTGTGTGTGTGTGTGTGTGTCAGGCACTGTGTGGCAGTGCGTGTGTCTCAGGCACTGTGTGTGTGTGTGTGTGTCAGGCACTGTGTGTGTGTGTGTGTCTCAGGCACTGTGTGTGTGTGTGTGTCTCAGGCACTGTGTGTGTGTGTGTCTCAGGCACTGTGTGTGTGTGTGTGTGTCAGGCACTGTGTGGCAGTGCGTGTGTCTCAGGCACTGTGTGTGTGTGTGTGTGTCAGGCACTGTGTGTGTGTGTCAGGCACTGTGTGTGTGTGTGTGTGTGTGTGTGTGTGTGTGTCAGGCACTGTGCGGCACTGTGTGTGTGTGTCACTGACTGTATTTGCCCCCATGTTGGTGTGTTTGTTTCTGTGTCAATTGTCTGTTTTTATGCCAATCTGTATTACCTGCCAATGTCAGCAACCACACCCGTCCCAATCTATTTCTCTATTATTCCCACATGCGTGGAGCTGGCAGTGATGCAGGCCCACGGTAAACTACTCGGCAGCTCCGGCCGGGCCCGCCTTGCTTCAGATTCCCGACGGCGGCTCGTTGCCCCGCCAACCGGGGGCGGCAGCGGCACCGGGTCACGTGGGCGGCGCCGGGCCTCGGCCCCGCCCCCCGGCGCTGACGCGCTGACGCGGCGGCTGCGCGGGGCGACATGGCGGAGCGGCGGCGCTCGGTGCTGCGGGACGGGGTGCGGATCTTCACCCTCTGCCTGTGCTGGTACACGGTCAGCTCCGGCGGCAACGTCGTCAACAAGATGATCCTCAACGGCTTCCCCTACCCGGTCACCGTGTCGCTGTTCCACATCCTCGCCATCTGCGTCTTCATGCCGCCGCTGATCCGCGCCTGGAACATCCCGCCCGCCGCCGAGCTGCCGCCGCGCTACTTCCTGCGCCTCGTCCTGCCGCTCGCCTTCGGCAAGTACTTCGCCTCGGTGTCGGCCCACATCAGCATCTGGAAAGTACCCGTGTCGTACGCGCACACAGGTAGGGAGCGTGGGTGCCTGCGTGTCAGCGTCAGTGGGTGTGCCTGTGTTCAGTGTGTGCCTGTGTCCGGTCTGTGTTCAGTGTGTGCCTGTGTCCGGTCTGTGTTCAGTGTGTGCCTGTGTTCAATGTGTGCCTGTGTCCGGTCTGTGTTCAGTGTGTGCCTGTGTCCGGTCTGTGTTCAGTGTGTGCCTGTGTCCGGTCTGTGTTCAGTGTGTGCCTGTGTTCAATGTGTGCCTGTGTCCGGTCTGTGTTCAGTGTGTGCCTGTGTCCGGTCTGTGTTCAGTGTGTGCCTGTGTCCGGTCTGTGTTCAGTGTGTGCCTGTGTCCGGTCTGTGTTCAGTGTGTGCCTGTGTTCAGTGTGTGCCTGTGTCCGGTCTGTGTTCAGTGTGTGCCTGTGTTCAATGTGTGCCTGTGTCCGGTCTGTGTTCAGTGTGTGCCTGTGTTCAATGTGTGCCTGTGTCCGGTCTGTGTTCAGTGTGTGCCTGTGTTCAATGTGTGCCTGTGTCCGGTCTGTGTTCAGTGTGTGCCTGTGTCCGGTCTGTGTTCAGTGTGTGCCTGTGTTCAGTGTGTGCCTGTGTCCGGTCTGTGTTCAGTGTGTGCCTGTGTTCAATGTGTGCCTGTGTCCGGTCTGTGTTCAGTGTGTGCCTGTGTCCGGTCTGTGTTCAGTGTGTGCCTGTGTCCGGTCTGTGTTCAGTGTGTGCCTGTGTCCGGTCTGTGTTCAGTGTGTGCCTGTGTTCAGTGTGTGCCTGTGTCCGGTCTGTGTTCAGTGTGTGCCTGTGTTCAATGTGTGCCTGTGTCCGGTCTGTGTTCAGTGTGTGCCTGTGTTCAATGTGTGCCTGTGTCCGGTCTGTGTTCAGTGTGTGCCTGTGTCCGGTCTGTGTTCAGTGTGTGCCTGTGTTCAGTGTGTGCCTGTGTCCGGTCTGTGTTCAGTGTGTGCCTGTGTTCAATGTGTGCCTGTGTCCGGTCTGTGTTCAGTGTGTGCCTGTGTCCGGTCTGTGTTCAGTGTGTGCCTGTGTCCGGTCTGTGTTCAGTGTGTGCCTGTGTCCGGTCTGTGTTCAATGTGTGCCTGTGTTCAGTGTGTGCCTGTGTCCGGTCTGTGTTCAGTGTGTGCCTGTGTTCAATGTGTGCCTGTGTCCGGTCTGTGTTCAGTGTGTGCCTGTGTCCGGTCTGTGTTCAATGTGTGCCTGTGTCCGGTCTGTGTTCAGTGTGTGCCTGTGTTCAATGTGTGCCTGTGTCCGGTCTGTGTTCAGTGTGTGCCTGTGTTCAATGTGTGCCTGTGTCCGGTCTGTGTTCAGTGTGTGCCTGTGTCCGGTCTGTGTTCAGTGTGTGCCTGTGTCCGGTCTGTGTTCAGTGTGTGCCTGTGTTCAATGTGTGCCTGTGTCCGGTCTGTGTTCAATGTGTGCCTGTGTTCAGTGTGTGCCTGTATCCTGTGTATTCAATGTGTGCCTGTGTTCAGTGTGTGCCTGTGTCCTGTCTGTGTTCAATGTGTGCCTGTGTTCAGTGTGTGCCTGTGTCCTGTCTGTGTTCAGTGTGTGCCGGTGTCCGGTCTGTGTCCAATGTGTGCGTGTCCAGTGTGTGCCTGTGTCCGGTCTGTGTCCAGTGTGTGCCTGTGTCCGGTCTGTGTCCAATGCGTGCCTGTGTCCAATGCGTGCCTGTGTCCGGTCTGTGTCCAATGTGTGCCTGTGTCCGGTCAGTGTCCAGTGTGTGCCTGTGTCCAATGTGTGTCTGTGTCCTGTCTGTGTTCAATGTGTGCCTGTGTCCTGTCTGTGTCCAATGTGTGCCTGTGTCCAATGTGTGCCTGTGTCCTGTGTATTCAATGTGTGCCTGTGTTCAGTGTGTGCCTGTGTCCGGTCTGTGTCCTGTGTGTTCAATGTGTGCCTGTGTCCGGTCTGTGTTCAGTGTGTGCCTGTGTCCGGTCTGTGTTCAATGTGTGCCTGTGTTCAGTGTGTGCCGGTGTCCGGTCTGTGTCCAATGTGTGCGTGTCCAGTGTGTGCCTGTGTCCGGTCTGTGTCCAGTGTGTGCCTGTGTCCGGTCTGTGTCCAATGCGTGCCTGTGTCCAATGTGTGCCTGTGTCCGGTCAGTGTCCAGTGTGTGCCTGTGTCCAATGTGTGCCTGTGTCCGGTCAGTGTCCAGTGTGTGCCTGCGTCCAATGTGTGCCTGTGTCCGGTCAGTGTCCAGTGTGTGCCTGCGTCCAATGTGTGCCTGTGTCCGGTCTGTGTCCAATGTGTCCGGTCAGTGTCCAATGTGTGCCTGTGTCCGGTCTGTGTCCAATGTGTGCCTGTGTCCGGTCTGTGTCCAATGTGTGCCTGTGTCCGGTCTGTGTCCAATGTGTGCCTGTGTTCAGTGTGTGCCTGTGTCCGGTCTGTGTCCTGTGTGTTCAGTGTGTGCCTGTGTCCGGTCTGTGTTCAGTGTGTGCCTGTGTCCGGTCTGTGTTCAATGTGTGCCTGTGTTCAGTGTGTGCCGGTGTCCGGTCTGTGTCCAATGTGTGCCTGTGTCCGGTCAGTGTCCAATGTGTGCCTGTGTCCGGTCAGTGTCCAATGTGTGCCTGTGTCCGGTCTGTGTCCAACGTGTGCCTGTGTCCTGTGTGTCCAACGTGTGCCTGTGTCCTGTGTGTTCAACGTGTGCCTGTGTCCTGTGTGTTCAATGTGTGCCTGTGTCCTGTGCGTTCAATGTGTGCCTGTGTCCTGTGTGTTCAATGTGTGCCTGTGTCCTGTGCGTTCAATGTGTGCCTGTGTCCTGTGTGTTCAATGTGTGCCTGTGTTCGGTCTGTGCCTGTGTTCAGAGTGTACCCGTGTTCTGTCTGTATTCATTGTGTGCCTGTGTTCAGCCAGTCTGCCTCTGTTCAGTGTGTACCTACCCATGTTCAGCCAGAGCCTGCCAGTGTTTTACCTGTGAGCAGGTGTGTTGGAATCTGGATACAAGTGTGTGCATATGATGTGCATGTTAGAGTCCATGTGTGTCAAGTTCCTGTATCGGTGTCTGTGGGCATGTGTTCACTGTGTGTCAGAGTCCGTGTCAGAATTTGTTTACAGGCTGGTCAGTGGTGAATGCACTTGTGTGCTTGTGTCCAAATCATGGAGTGTGTGTGTGTCTGTCACTGACTGTATTTGCCCCCATGTTTGTGTGTTTGTTTCTGTGTCAATTGTCTGTTTTTATGCCAATCTGTATTCTCTGTGGATGTCAGCAAGCGCTGGTATCTGATATTTTCTGGAATCAGCCTTGTGGTCTATTGCTGATTTCTGATCCCGTACATTATGCATATGTGATTGTGTATCTTTTTTCAACACCTAAATAGTAAGTGAATTGAAATGTTACTATACTGAATATACTGAAGTTGAGAGTATCAGTTTTGGATTTTGTATGAAGATTTTGTGTGGAGTGATGAGATGTGTTTGTACAGTGGTCCAGCTGACCTCTACCTCCTTTGTCCGTGCATTATGTGTCAGCTTTATTTTTTTTACTGTGTGGGGTATTGGAAGCAGTGGTGCTGTGCCACAGATATTATGGCATCTGTGTATCTTTACTGACCTTGGACGTGGCAGGCCATTTGAGAGCGAGGGTGAGCTGCTTGCTTCAACTTTTTGAGAGCAGGCTGGAGGTTTCCCAAGGGGAGTGTGATTCAGAATCAAATTCTTCTCTCTCATCGATCTCTGACTTAGTGCCAGGCCTTGGTTTTGTCTGCTGATGGCAACATAGCAACAACAAAATGTTAGACAGACTGAGTCTATTATCACTCAGCTGCGTGAATTTTGTGTTTTCCCCATTATATTTAAACTTCTTGCTGTCTTATTTCACGTTCCTTCTGTGAGTGATGACTCTTGTGAGGACACATCAGTAGGTGCTGTTACTTATGCTTTCTTGAACCCAGACAGAGAGTGGGATATGTCTGGTTAATTCTGAGGGGCAGCACAGCCAGTCAGTTCTTGCCAGCTGTGCTTTCCTGCAAGACTATCTGCATCAGAGTCTGCAATGAGAATCACGAAATGTTGGGCAGAGAGCGCAGGGAACAATTGCTGGGATCAAATGTGTGTGTGCGCAGGGGAAGGGTGACCTGGGTGCTGGGTAACCAGGGTATTGTCTCTGGAGACGTGAGCCTGCAGAGCCCGAGGCAATGGTCACGTGATGGGTCGACCTGGACAAAGGATCGACCCAGGTAGGGGTGGAGAGAAGTGACCAGGGTATAAAAGAGTGAGCACACCAGTGGTGACGTCTCTTGGATTTGGGCTAACCACAGGTTAGGTCGTGCACTGATTTGAACGGGGAGCTGCAGTTAAACGGGCTCAGGCACGCTTCTGAGATAAGTACCACTTGTTGTAACTTAGCAATAAAGTGCGTTGCGCACAGCATTGTGTGTGCAAGGCTTATTTCAATCAGATCTGCGAACAATCCTGCTTAACTTTGGCATAACAGAGTCAGAATGATGTTTTTCATATCTAGGTCAATGGTACCATCCAGTTACTGGCCTGGCACACACCAGTGTGAACCAGGTCCTTCTGACCTCTTCTGACGTACTATTCTTGCATAGTTTCTGTTAAACCAGTCCTAGAGAGAGATCCCTTTCAGTGTGTCATCGTTTGAAATGACATCTTTTAATGAGACTGCGTCAGCTTGCTCACGTACACTTAACCTAAGAGTAGGTAATGATCTTCCACAGTGCCTTGGCCTAGAGCAGAAAGAACATTAGAATGGGATTTACTAGGAAGTCATATAAAAGAACTAGCACAACCTCAACCAGCACCATAAAAATAATATTTTATCATTGTTGTTTGTGAGTCCATGCTATGTGTAATTTGGCTGTTGTGTTTGCTTGCAAACTTATCATGACTGTAATTCTAGGGTACTTACATGTGTTAGGAAAAGCTGTGTGACCAGTTTTATATAAGTACAAAGTCTTTATTATGGCAATTCATTTTCTGAGTAAATAACCTATCTGACCAGTAAAATAATTCCAGGTATCTCCCCACATTTTCCCTGCACACTATCATCTATTTGTCTTTGTCTGGGTGTTTTAGTTACATCTGTTCACTAACCCCTTTTCGCTGTATTGAATGCATTAGTGGTGTGCCATAGGCCTCTTTCCCAGTCATATCATGAGTGCCTAAATATGTGCCAGTTGATGAAGCAGAATTTCATAAGCTCGCAATGAGAAAGTTCTGCGTAAAAACAAAAAAAATTCTGAACCTTTCACCAGTTCTGGTTTGTAACAAGAGATTAATATCTTGTGGTGGTTCAGTGTAGATTTCCATCAATTATTGCCTAAAAATAGCTGGATAAAAATTAGTATCTCTGTTTTCATTCCACTTGTAAAAACAAATCATCAGTGATTGAAATCTTAAAGTATTGTTTTCAGTAGTAAAGATTTTGTCTTTTTGCAGTAGGATACTCCAGTGCAGTTCATAGTTAACAAAGCAATGATGGCTCGATAACATCACCAAACTCCACTCATCTCTCCGATTATGTGCGAGTATGACACTCATGAATGCTTTTGTAACCTCTGGGTGTGATTATTCCATTGCACTCCTGACCAACCTCCATCATCTACCCTCTGTAAACTTAAGATCATCTAAAACTCTTCTGCTTGTCTTCTAACCAGCAATGTCCTGTTCACTCTTCTGACTTGAAAGGATTAGAGTGGGAGTGTTCTAAGTGCAGGTGCTTTAGACAACCCTACCCCTACAAAGTCCCAAACCAATCTGCCTTTGGCGCAATGTTGAGGTACAATTCATATTTATGTTTGGTGCTTGGATAAATTGTCAACAGGCTCCACTGATGATCCTTAAAACATAAAGTGGGTAAGAAGCTTCCTTGGTCACACCAGCTTCATTAATGCTTCCTAAATAAAATGTGGGTGGAAGGATCCATAGAAAATCTTCTAAACAGGAATCAGTTTAAATGCTGGTGACTCCATAATTCTTTGCCAGATCCTCCCTTGTAGAATGGACCATCAAAGCAAGATATTTGTGGTTTTGTGAGTATATTTCCCAAGCTTTTCTCATATCTGCACCATGCACATTTAAGCAACTGGAGACCACAGATTTGTTTTACTACAGTTTTGTATCTCCTGTTGAAATGCTTGCTTGCACTTTAAATGAGTTAGTATCTAATCACATCAAGCAAAAGCTTTGTATGTTGTTCCAAGCAATCCTACCAAAAATGTATAAATAGATTTGTATGTATTTGCCTTGAGACTTTTATAGTATTACTTTTCATTTGTATTAGGATTTGAGAATTGTAATGATAATAAAGCAGTATATACGTATGTTCCAATCTGTATTACTGAAACATAGTACCTGGGATTCATCTCATCTCGAAGGTGTTCATTGCTTTTTATTCCGAATATTATCCTGATCACTTGTGTGGACGGAGGAGGCATAATCAGTAAGTTCATGGATGACACCAATATCAGAAGGTAGTTTTAGACTACAGGGTGATATCAATGTGTTGGTGAATTGGGTTCAGAAATGGCAGATGGAGTTTAATCTGTATAAATGTGAGGTAATGCAGTTTGGGAGTACTAATGAGGCAAGGACATACACCATGGACCCTCAGGAGTATTGGGGAATAGGGAGACCTTGATGTAAAAGTCCAAAGATCCTTGAAGGTGGCAGCTTAGGTAGATAACATGGTTAAGAAGGCATTAGGGATACTGGCCTTCATCAGCCGGGACACTGAATACAACTGCAGGGAGGTTATGCTTCAACATTATAGAACATTGGTCTGCTCTATCTATATCCCTGATCACCACAGAGCACTGGAGAGGTGCAGCGGAGACTCACCAGGATGTTGCCTGAGATGGAGAGGTTCAGTTCTGTGGAGAGGCTAGGTCTGTTTTCCCGGAGCAGAGGAGGTTAACATTGGACATGATTGAGGTATGTAAAATCATGAAGGGTATAGGTAAGGTAGACTCTTGGAAACTTTTCCTCATGTAAAAAGTAGAAAAAACTAGAGGACATAGATTTAAGGTAAGAGATTTCGGGGGGATCTGAGGGGGACTTTTTTCACCCAGAGGGTGGTGAGTACCTGGAACACACTGCCGGAGAGAGTGGTGGAAGCAGGGTCACTGACAGCAAATAAGAACTGTCTAGATGAGCACTTGTATTGCCTGAGCATAGAAGGCAATGGGCTAAGTTCTGGTAGGTGGGATTAATAAGGATGGGTGCTCATTGGTCTGCATATAGGTGGACGGAATGGCCTGCTTCCATGCTGTATGATTCTATGAGTCTGAGTACAGAAGAGAAGTATTCATTTAAGACTTCGCTTGTGTCCTCTGACACAGTTTGGGTCCTAATGGGCCATACTCTGACTCTGACTCTTCCTTTTACTGGATCTTTCGGTCTCCATTTCAGGAGATCGGCTAGCTACTAACGTCCATTATAAGCCAACCAACTCCCACAGCTATCTCAACTACTCCAGTCTGCCAGTTCCTCTGTCTCTGTCGTATTTGCTCCAATGATGATCCTTTCTGTACAGGTGCCTCTGAAATGTCTTCCTTCTTCCTGAACCATGGCTTCCTCTCTACCATTGTTAACAGAGCCCTCGACTGCATCTCATCCATTTCCTGTGTGTCTGCTCTCGCCTGCTCTCCTCTGGGACAGAACAAGGATAGAGTTCCCCTGGTCCTCATCTTCTACTTGCCTCCGCATTCAACAGATCATTCTCTGCAATTTCAGCCATTTTCAAAGAGATTCCACAACCCGACACGTCTTCCCCTCTCTTCTCCTTTCAACATTTTGCAGGGACCGTTCCCTCCCTGACTCTCTGGTCCACCCTTCCATTCCCACCAACCATCCCTCTTCTTACGGCACTTTCCCTTGCCACCACAGATGTTACAACACCTGTCCTTTAACCTTTGCCTGCCCATCCTGGGACCTAAACAGCCTTTCCAGGTGAAGCACCCATTTACTTGCACTTCCAATCTAGTGTACTGCATTGGCTGTTCACAAAGTGGTCTTCTCTACATTGGAGAAACCAAACACACAGACTGAACACAGGTGCTTCACAAAGAGGTGACCCTGAGCTTTCTGTCGGCTGCCAATTTAATTTTCCATCCCACTCTGACCTGTGGCTTCCTGAACTGTTATAATGAGGCCCAGTGCAAGCTTGAGGAACAGCAACTCATGTTCCCTCAGGGCATGCTACATCCTTCTGGACTTCATATTGAATTCTACAACTTCAGCTAACTTTATTTCTATCCATATCTGTTTGTGCTATGGGCAGCTTGTTTGTTGGTTTTTTTTCCTCCTTTTATTCCCTCCGGGAGTGGAGGATGTGTCCAGCCCGAGATGCTGGGCATGTTTTCCTGCTCTGGATTTGGCCCTCCTACATTCTTCTGTGCTGTTTCCACCCCTCCCTGACGCCATCTGCCAGTCCTCACCATGACTGACCTTTCACTTGCCAGCTGTTGCCCCCACCCCTCCCCCTCGCCTCTTTGCTTTTGGCCATCTCCTCTACTCTTTCAGTCCAGATCAAGGGTCTTGACCCAAAACATCGACTGCCCATTTCCATCCACATTTGCTCCCTGACCCTCTGAGTTCCTCCAGTGGCTCGTTTTTTTGCTCTAGATTTCAGCATCTGCAGTCTCTTGTGTTTATACTCTTTTGTCTATGTCCTCACTCTCTAACTGCTCCCATTTGCTCATTGACCAGCTCACCTTGTTTGCAGCTTATGCTCATGGTCACCCCGGTTTACACTGTCAGACAGCCTCCTCCCTCAGTCTCCCTGTAGCTTAACCAGCTGCTTTTGTCCCCTTTCCAGTTCTGACGAAGGGTCTTCGACCTGAAACGTTAACGCTGTTTCTCTGCCCACAGGTGTGGCCTGACCTGCTGAGTATTTCCAGCACTTCCTGTTTTTTAAGATTTCCACTATCTGCAGTTTTTCTTGGGCCCTACTCTTTCCATGGTTACCTTGTTGACCTTAATATAATTACAAAATGCTGTGGAATTTTTGTGCCCCCTCTTTGCCATCCTAATTTTTTTAAGCACCTTCCTACATTCTGTACTCTTCTGGCCTCTTCATTTTCAGTGCTCCAGACTTACCAGATGCTTTTTTTTAATCCAACCTTTGATATTCTTTGACATCTAGGATTCCGTAGTCTAGTTGTCCTTACCCTTTCACCTAGGAAAACATTGGCCCTGAACTCTTAATTATTTCACTTTTAAATGACTCCTGCTTGTTGGATGTAAACTTACCTACAAGTAGCTGCTCCCAGTCTACTGCCAGGTCCTGTCTTATGGTATTGCAATTGGCCTCCCCCTCCAATCTTCAACCTTAATTTCCAGTTCGTCCTTATCCTTTTCCATAACTACCCTGAAACCTACAAAGTTATGGTTACTATTCGAAGCGTAGGAGAATGAGGGGTGATCTCTTAGAAGTTTATAAAATCATGAGGGGTGGACAATCATAGTCTTTTCCCTAGGGTTGGGGAGTCCATAACTAGAGGGCACAGATACAAGATAAGAGAAGAGAGATTTAAAAGAGACCTGAAAGATAACTTCTTTACACAAAGGGTAGTGTGTACCTGGAATGAGCTGCCAGAGGAAGTGGTCAAGGTGGGTACAGTTGCAATGTTTAAGAGGCATTTGGATAGGTACATGGAGGAGAGGGGCCTGGAGGGTTATGGGCCAACTACAGGCAACTGGGACTAGCAGGAAGGATGCTGTGGTTAGCATGGACCAGTTGGGCCGAAGGGCCTGTTTCCGTGCTGTATTACTCTGACTCTATGACTATGACTCTGTTTGCTCAGCTATGTCCCTTCTCCAGCGGGTCCTTTCTGGGTCCCTTCTATAGCAGGACTATCTACTCACTGGCTCAAAAAGGTCTCCTGAATATTCTTATAATTTATAGATAATTTACAATGTATAATTTATGCTTTGTGTGTTGTCTGAACCTATGTGCCTGTGATGCTGCTGCAAGCAACTTTTGCAATGTACTTGTACCTCACCGTACTTGAGCACATAAAAATCGAGTGCAGTTGAGTTTATTTTCAAAAATTCCAGCCCCTCTAATTATTTCACACCAAGATTATCAATACTGGGGAAGCTGAAATCCCTAACTGTATTCTGCCTAGTTCCCTACTTCTCTTGTACCTCCAGCTGATTATTAGAAGACTTGTTGTATACCCTCATTACTATAGTCAATTACTGTAGTAATGCCACTTCCTCTTTTACAATCTACCCCCCCCACCACATCCTGCTTGAAGACTCTATACCCTTGATATTGAATTGTCAACGCCAAACTCGATACCAAATTAAACAAAATCTCTTCTGCCCATACATGATCCATATCCCGCCATTCCATGTGTATTCACATATCTAACAGCCTCTGAAACGCTGCTGTTGTATCTGCTTCCACTGCTACCCCTGGTAGCCCATTCCAGGCACCTACTACTCTGTTTTTAAAGACAAAACTTGCCCCTCACATCCCCTTTAAATTTTCCCCCTCTCACCTTAAATGCATGTCCTCTAGTATTTGAGATTAAAACTCAAATCTTACTAATTTGATTTGAGTTTTTTTGAGGTGATGAAGGTGATTGATGAGGGTAGGGCAGTGAAGGTTGTCTGCATGGATTTTAGTGAGCCATTTGACAAGGTCCCTCATGGTAGGCTGAGCCAGAAGATTAAGATGCATGGGATCCACAGTGACTTGGTAGTTTGAATTCAGAATTGGCTGGCCCATAGAAGACAGGGTAGTGATGGAGGGGTGCTATTCTGGCTGGAGGTCTGTGACCAGTGGTGCTCCGCAGGGATCAGTGCCAGGGCCTCTGTTGTTTGTAATGTTCATAAATGACTTGGATGAGAATACAGATGGGTGGGTTAGTAAGTTTGCAGATGACACAAAGATTGGTGGAGCTGTGGACAGTGTAAAGGGCTATCGAAGGATACAGCTGGATATCGATCAGTTACAGATATGGGCAGAGAAGTGGCAGATGGAGTTTAATCCCAGCAAGTGCGAGGTGTTGCACTTTGGGAGTTCAATGTTACAGGAAAGTACACAGTTAATGGTGGGGCGCTTAACAGCACTGATGTACAGAGGGATCCATGTCTCCCTGAAAGTGGCCGTGCAAGTAGATAGGGTGGTAAAGAAGGCGTATGGCATGCTTGCTTTCATTGGATGGGGCACTGACTTTAAGGAAGTTATGGAGGGGAAGACTAGGATATCTGATGGGCTCAGTCTTTGTTACAGGAATGTACTTCCTGAAGTGAGTGTGGAAGAAATAGGAGAGGGCTTTAAGAAGACAGTTTACAGCAGCATGATCAAGTTACTGTGCCATTTATTCTATCAAGTACATGTGGCAGGCTGGTAAACCAGGTATCATTTGGAAGGGTGGAAGCCCTGTAACAGCAGAAGGCTATCTACAGAGAACAAACCAAAAGAACATCTTCAATTTTGCGTGTTCATAAAACACCATGAGCTAGACTCGTTAAGTATTGTGTTGTAATCTTAGACTCTCTGGAGATAGTTTGCATACATCTAATGTCATTTGCTTACATTTGAAGTATTTTTACTGTTTTACCCACCTGAAAGTGTACAGCTTCAGCTTAACCTGTATTCAAAAGGCAGCCATCCCTCAGTAACAAACAGCTTGGATTTTGTGCTCAAGTCTCTTGGATTGTGATTTGAACTTTGGGGTGAGAGTAACTACCACTGGTTCATGACTGTATTTTACTTTTGATCTCTTGGCAATGCTATTTCACATACAGTAATTGAGAAACTTATTTGTTGTTAGCTCAGTCACATTGACTCTTTTCTCCTTTCATATGCAACTGCCTTTACCCCCTAAAATACTTCCGTCTGTGTAGAATTTATTTCCTTACTAGCTCTAGTGTGTTTGAGTATGGTGAGAGGTTGGCATCAGAAATGGTCATGATTTAAGTATCTCTCATGGAAGATGCTTGGGCCATTGTACAGCAACATCTGATCTCCATGCTATGAGGCAATGAGTAAGTTCAACTGTGAGGTAGCATTGAATTGTTTCTAATCCTCTCCATTTGTTTCTCTTCTTAGTTAAGGCCACCATGCCTATTTGGGTGGTGTTTCTCTCCCGTATCATCATGAAGGAGAAGCAAACTATGAAGGTATGTGGCCTTCATAGGGTCCATGAAAATTTGTTTTGTAACAAACCACATTATAGGTGTTTAATTTTTCAGCTTCCACATGGTTTTCTTATCATTCAGGGATAATCAGGGGCTAAGAATGGGAAAAATGTTGGATGTTATGCCTCAAATTATGAAATATATTCCAAATAAAATGCTCCTAATTTGGATGAGGCTGTTGTAATATTAAAAAGAAAAGGCTATGGCTTTCTGTAGGTAGTTCTTTGTCACATGCTTGGTCTCTTTTTCCATTTCCAAATCTGTGCTTCTGTTACTGAGAAGAGCCCGGCATTTCTGACTATTGCAATGGTGTGACTGGTTCAGATATGCACCATTGAATTTCCTTGGGCATCCAAAGCTAACTGAGTGACAGCAACCCGTCCTTTCCCAATGCTGAGGATATGCCTCCAGCCTGGAAGGAAGTACCTTCAGTTCCCAGAGGATTAGCTGAGTTGGTATGTGCATCTTTTGAGAGGTGAATAGTTTCACAGAAAAACACATCTTGTCACCCACTCAGCAGTTTGTGCCTAAACATTGTGATAATTAGCATCAGCTTTACATGCTGCACCCATTCTTCATTGGTTTAGGGCTTTAAAGGTGAGACCAACATAAATGTGATTCTTAGATTTTAGCACAGTACATAATCGTTAATGATCTCAGTATAGCCCAAAACACTTTAGTACTTCAATAAAGTACATTTTAAGTGCAGTTATTGCTATGGTGAAGGAAACATGGCAGCCAGTTTACACACACAGAAAACAATTTGATAAACTTTGCAGAAGACTGAGTTGTAAGCAGAAATGATGTTTTCTAAGAAACTTGTGTCCTTAATGCAGTTTCAATATTTACACTAAACAAAGAAAAGCTGATGCAGATCTCAATGGAGAATAATTTTGGGGTCAATGAAGACCTACTTCCATCTGAAAAAAAAATCAGATATTACATGTTGTGCTAACTGTAATTTCCCTTTCTGGCAGGTCTACATATCACTTATCCCCATCATATCTGGAGTTTTCTTGGCCACGGTGACTGAACTCTCCTTCGACATTTGGGGACTAATTAGTGCACTTGCTGCCACACTCTGCTTCTCTCTTCAGAACATCTTCTCTAAGAAGGTAAAGAAATGGCTCTAAAATTTGAGATTTGGCATCTACCCAGACAAGGTGAAGGTACAGTGGTCCTAATTTTCCCAGGGCTCATTTCCTTTTTACACTTACATTTTCTCCCTTTTGTGATCCATGACCACAAGTTAAGGGACTGAGCTACACCCAGACATTGGCTCTGAGTGGGGAGCTATGTGTTAAACCATGCTGAGTACAATGACATTTTTTAACAGGTAATACCTGGACTTATTTCATTTACCATTCCCATAACAGGGGAACTGAGATTTGGGATGAAGTGTAGGACGAAAGTGGTGGCACCCTGGAATCTTACTTACTGCACTGCTCTAATTGCGCAGTCTGTAGTTGTGAGCTGTGTCAGTTCTTGGGTGGAATATTTACTGAAATAGCAAAGTGTTGGCCTCAGCAATCAATAGTGAATAAGGTAGTTTGGAAGCAAGGGTGAAAATGAAACAAACTTTTCCCAGTAACAAGTTGCCAAGTTAGGTATACTAGTTCTTCAAATCAGCAGGCTCATTGGATGATTATCTGTGTGGACATGCACCCTCCAATTGCATTTATTGAAATTCTTCCGAATTGTAAATCAAAACTGAAAACTTTAGAACTACTCAAAGGTCAGGCAGCAACTGTGAGGGAGAAATTCCCTCCAGCTAAAATTTGAGAAGAGCAAAGTAGTCAACAGAAAAGTAATATTCTTTTTTGTTCTTGAAGAAATTTGTCCAGAAAGATCAAGCAATCACCGCAGCATGTCTTTCCACATTCCAGGGCTAACTTTTAAGGTCCGTTAGAATTGATGAAACGTCACTGACCTGAAACGCTAACTCTTCTTCTCTCTCCAGAGATGTTGCTTGACTTGAGTATTTACAGCATTTTTTGTTTTAAGGTTTCCAACACTTGGAATATTTTGCATTGCTTTTTTGTTGAGGATGGGTAGGAAGATGAGAGTAAAAGTGGGGAGAATGTGAAATAGTGGTTCAGTGATAGTTAGCTGAAATTTAAAGACCTGAGGAGGATAGAGGTAAGGTGAAGATCTGAGAAAGAATGTTAGTCCAGGAGAGAGGGTAAATATTTGATGGCACAGACCTGTTTAGGAAAACATGTTTAAAATTTAGCGTAACAAGCTCTCCTTAAATTGAATCCCCAACAAGCACCAAAGACAATTGCACAATTGAGGGATCTGGGTGTCCTTGTGCATGTCTGCAAAAGGCTTGCGTGGAGATGCTGCAAATAATTGGGAAAACTAACAGAATGTTATCATTTATGGTCAGGAGATTTGAATACAGTAGTAGGAAGGTTATGCATCAGTTATAAAAGGCATTAGTAGGGCATTATTTAAGGAAGGATCTTAATGCACGTTCAGAGAAGATAAGGTAAAGGAGAATCCGAAAAGACTTAAGTACATTAAGAACAACTGGATAACTAGGCAGAAAATAGGTCCACTAAAGATCTGTGTGGTCGTCTACGTGTGGCGCCATGGGAGATGGGTGAGGCCTTTATGTATTTACTTTCTGTATTTACCATCGAGAAGGTCATGGAAGCCAATGACTTCAGGGAAGAGAACAGTGATGTCCTGAAACATATTGACATTACAAGAGAGAAGGCGGTGGTCATGAGGTTTATAAAGGTAGATAAATCCCTGGGGCCTGATCAAGTGTATCCCAGGACGTTGTGGCAAGCAAGGCAAGAAATTGCTGGGATCCTGGCAGAGATTTCTCTGTCTTTGTTAGCCACAGGTGAGGTACCAGAAGATTACAGAGAGACCTTGGGGTACAAGAGCATCATTCCCTGAAACTGTTGACACAGTTTAGATAGGGTGGTGAAGAGGTATCTGGGATGTTTACCTTCATCAGTTGGGGGCAACAAGTCCAAGAGTTGAGATGTCCTGTTACAGCTGTACAAGATGATGGTTGAGACCGCACTTGGAGCATTGTGTGCAGTTCAGGTTGCCATGTTATAGGATTAAGCTGGAGAGGTACGGAAACGATTCACACAAATGTTGCTGGGACTGGAGGGCTTGAGTTATGAGGAAAGGCTGGATAGATAGGGGTGATCTTATAGAGGTTTGTGAAACACAGGGGACATAGATAGGGTAGATGGTCATAGTCTTTTTCCCAGGGTAGGGGAGTCTAAACTTAGACTTTAGGTAAGAGGAGAAAGATTTAAAGAGGACATGAGTGGTAAGTTTTTCCACACGGAGGGTGGTGAGTATATGGAACAAGATGATGAGATAGAAGTGGTGCATTACAACGTTTAAAAGACAGTTGAACAAGTTCACGGATATGGAGGGTTTAGAAGGACAAGGGCCAAACCCCGCTAAATAAGACTAGCTCAGGTAGGCACATTGGTCGGCATGGACGAGTTGGGCTGAAGGGTCTGTTTCCATGCTGTGTAACTCTGACCCTGTGACCTAAGATTTACAAGACTAATCACTGGAAAAGATGCATTGTCTTACGAGGAAATGATGGATAGATTAGATTTGTATCCATGAGAGTTCAGAAGAAAGTAAGGGGGCTTGATTGATTGAAATACGTAAGATTCTGAAGGGTCTTGACAAGTTGAATATGGAGAGGATGTTTTCTGATATGGAAGAATCTAGAACTAGTGGTCACTGCAAACAAAAAATAGGGGCTTACTTATTTAAGATAGAGGTGGGGCAACTTTCTTTTAAGGGTTGAGAGTCTTTGGAACTTTCATCCTTAAAGGCAGTGGAGGCAGAGTGTTTGAATATTTTAAAGGCAGAGATAATAATTAAAGGGGTGAAAAGTTACTGAAGGTGGATTAGAATAGAGAGTTGAGGTTGTAATCAGATCAGCCATGATCTTGTTAAAAGTGGCCTCCTGCTTATTAAAACCTACCCTTTTAACCAAACATTTGGTTGTCTGATCTAAATCTCCCCACATGGCTTGAAAGCAAATTTTCTTTTATAATGTTTTTGTAAAATGTTTAGTGAGATTCTACTCCATTAAAAAATAATTAAAAATTATTATAGCAAGTGTAAACCCAGAGCCCTTGAGAAGGCATTCAGCACTGTTAATGAGATGATCACAGATGAGAAAGGTTCCTTGGAGAGAGAACTATGCAGCAGGTGACAGTGTGAGAGATGCTTGAAAAGTATTATTAGGCGGATTAAGCATTTTAACAACACAGCAGCAAAATGTCATCTCTCTGGTAAAGTTTAACGTTGCAAGATGCAGAGTATTTCACCAAAGCTGTATACATTACAGGGTTATACAACAGTGAACAGTAGTGTTGTAGAACAGAGGGACCTTAGGAGTACAAGTACGTAGGTCCCTGAAAGTGGCGTCGCAGGTAGATGGGGCAGTGAAGGAGGCTTTTGGCACATTGGCCTTCGTCAGTCAGGGCACTGAGTGTAGAAGTTGTACAAAGTACTTGGGCAGATGATGAAAGAAACATTTTAAAGATGGAAAGTGAATTAGATTGATGGAAAAGTTTAACTTGGGTATTCCATCACTTAGAACCTTGAAAGGTGAAGGAATGGTGTCAATGATGAACAGTTAATTCCGGGGTCAGTGAGATACCTCTCCTTATAAAGTTAAAGGTTTTTACAGAAAAAGGGGTGGTGGTTAGGGCTGGATTAGGGACTTGAAAGCAAAAAATGAGATTTAAAAAAAATTTTCAGTGTTGAACTGCGGCAAATATAGGTTGGCAAGCATGGGGTGGTAAAGGGGTAAGCAGATTTTTCAATGACTTAATGTTAATGGAGAGTGGAACAAGGAAAACTGGCCAGGAGTGTATTGGAATAGTCAAGTTTGGTGGCAATAAAGGTGTATAAAATAGTGAAAGACAACGGAGTTAGTACAGAATAGACTAAGTGATGTAGAGACTACTTGTGTGTGTATTAATATTATGGTTAATTCTGTTTTCCAAACAACCCCTGTCCTAATCTATATGCTCATTTGAAGGTGCCACTTATGTCTTTGATCTTTCCTCTGCCCCCAGGTGCTGAGGGATACACGGATGCATCACCTCCGACTTCTCTATATCCTTGGATGTTATGCTGTCGTCTTTATGATTCCAACTTGGATCCTTGTCGATCTTTCTGCATTTTTTGTTAACAGCTCAGTAGTGAGTGCCATCTTTATGCAAAGCCAGTGTTTCTAAGTTTCTGTGCAATTTGCCAACTATTTGTATTTCCAGTTCATATAAGAATTCAACATTGGCCTGAGCAGCTGTCGAGGTTGGCATGCAATGGTCTGTGTTGTAGCCTTTCCTGGTCCTGTAGTACAGAGGTAACATTGATTCATTGTCTCAAAATGTGAAGGCCTGTGAGAGACAACTAACTAAACCTGGGCTTCCTCACTACCTCTGACTTTGGAGAAGCACGTGTAATACACAATAAGGCGATAAAAGTAAATCCTCTGCATTAGATATCCCAGGGATAAGAGGACAAGCTTAGGGCTGACCTCAATGATGTTTTTTTTTACATAGAGGATCGAAGATAATTTAGAGGAAGATTGAATGAGGCCAGTACATTGGACCTGACTAAGAAACAGTCAGAATGTTTGCAAGCTTTTGCATCACTGATTGAAGCACAGGGCCCTTTGTACCTTTTCCTTGATCTGCTGCCAAACTAAAAAGCAAAAGAAAAATGTTCCTTATTCAAGCAAAGACGATGTCAGGACTGTTCTGTATCAACACTCTGGTGTCTTAAGAAATGAAAAACTTATCTCAGTAGTAAAACTGCAGAGTGTATCAACATCACAGGACTGACAGGGACCCTCTTGCTCTGTCGTCACTCTCCATTTTTACCAGTGAAAGATGTGCAACTGTGGAAAGGTCACCCTGCCTGATCTTCTCCTGGCCTCTGAACCTGAGTGTTAGAACAGCAGCCTGGCCACAGGCTTGTGGGTCCTAACCACTGGGACAAGCCAGATCTCTCACTGGAATACATTCCAATCCTTTGGGTAAGAATATTGTCCTGAACTACTGCAATACAGCATCAAGCTGTAATGTCATTGCAAACTTTGGCTTTATACTTATTATTGGACATGAGCTCTTGGTTAAATAGAAAACACACGCTATAGTATAAATCTTGTCTGGATATAGTACACTGTTTAATAGATAGAGTGCAGGTAGAAGAGACCAACACAAAGAAGGCATTGAGATTTTGTACAGAAGTACATTAGGGTTTAAACAACAAAATTTCAGTGAATAATTAGGCCATAGCTGGAGTATTTTGTGCCATTCTGCATAATCTATAACAGGAAATATATTAGTAGTAGGAAGATAAGACACCGAGGAGTCATAGGGTCATACAGCATGGAAACAGGCCCTTCAGCCCAACTGGTCCATGCCAACCAAGATTCCCATTTGCCCACATTTCGCCCATATCCATGTACCTGTCCAAGTACCTTTTAAATGTTGTTAAGGTACCTGCCTCAACCACTTCCTCTGGCAGCTAGTTCCATATACTGACCACCCTCTGGGTGAAAAAGTTGTCCCTTGGGTTCCTATTAAATCTCTTCCCTGTCACCTTAAACCTGTGCCCTCTAGTTCTTGATTCCACAACCCTGAGAAACAGACTGTGCACATTCACCCTATCTATGTCCCTCATAATTTTATACACCTCTATAAGATCACACCTCATTCTCCTATACTCCAATGGGAAAAAAGTCTCAACCTCTCACCATAACTCAGTCCCTTGAGTCCTGGCAACATCCTTTTAAATCTCCTCCGCACTCCTTCCAGCTTACTGGCATCTTTCCTATAGCAGGGTGACCGAAACCGAACATAATATTCCAAATGTGGCCTCACCAATGTCTTGTACAACTGCAACATAACATCCCAGCTTCTATATTCAGTGCCCTGACTGTGGCAACAACCTTCTTCACCACCCTGTCTACCTGCGACATCACTTTCAGGAAACCGTGTACTTGTACTCCTAGGTCCCTCTGTTCTACAACACTCCCCAGGGCCCTTCTGTTCACTGTAAAAGTCCTACCCTCATTTGTCTTCCCAAAATGTAACACCTCGCAATTATCCAAATTAAACTCCCTTTGCCATTCCTTGGTCCTCTTACCCAGCTGATGAAGATCCCACTGTAAATCCTGATAACCAGCTTCACTGTCAACGACACCACCTAGTTTAGTGTCATCTGCAAACTTATTAACCATGCTTTGTACATTGTCATCCAAACCATTAATATAGAAGACAAATAGCAATGGGCCCAGCACCGACCCCTGGTGCACACCATTAGTCACGGGCCTCCAGTCTGGAGAACAACCTTCCACCTTCACCCTCTGCTTCCTACCATCAAGCCAATTCTGTATCTAATTAGCCAGCTCTCCCTGGATCCCATTCGATCTACCTTTCCATAGCAGCCTACCATGGGGAACCTTATCAAAGGCCTTACTGAAGTCTATATAGACCATGTCTACCGCCCTGCCCTCATTGACCTTCTTGGTTACTTCTTCAAAAAAAACTCAGATTCGTGAGGCGTGATCTCCCACGCACAAAGCCATGCTGACTATCCCTAATGAACTCCTGTCTTTCCAAATGCTTGTATATCTTATCCTTCAGAATCCCTTCTATTAACTTACCTACCACAGATGTTAGGCTTACTGGTCTATAGTTCCCAGGTTTTTCTTTGCAGCCTTTCTTAAATAAAGGCACAACATTAGCCACTCTCCAGTCTTCTCACCCGTGGCTAATGATGATGCATATATCTCTGCCAGGACTTATGCAATTTCTTCTCTAGCCTCTCACAGTGTTCTTGGATAATATCTGATCAGGCCCTGGAGATTTATCTACCTTCATAGGTCTTAAGACATCCAATACCTCCTCTGATATAATGCAGACTATCCCCACGACTTCCCCATTAAGTATTTCAAGGTCCAGTCTTCATGTCTTTCTCCACAGTAAAAACAAGAGAAATACTCATTGGGGACCTTGCCCATCTTCCACAGCTCTACACAAAGATGTCCACTTTGGTCTTTGAGGGGTCCTATTCTCTCCCTAGTTACTCTTTTTTCCTTAATATAAAATCTCTTTGGATTTTCCTTAGTCTTCCCTGCCAAACCTATCTCGTGCCTCCTTTTTGCACTTCTGATTTCCTTCTTGAATATACTCCTTCACCCCCTATACTCCTCCCGGGATTCACTCGATCCCAGCTGCCTGTACCCATGCCTCCTTTTTCCTGACCAGAGCCTCAAGATACTTCATCATTCAGGGTTTCCTACTCCTGCCAGCCTTGCCTTTCACTGTAATAGGAACATGCAGATCTTGAACTCTTGATATCTCACTTTTAAAAGCCTCGCAATTTCCAGATGTTCCTTTGCCTGCAAACAACATACTCCACCTTTTGCAAGTTCCTGTCCATTACAGTCAAAATTTACCTTGCCACAATTTAGAACTTTAACTTGTGGACCAGATCTGTCCTTTTCCATAACTAATTTAAAACTAATAGAACTATGGTCACTGGTCCCAAAGTGCTCCCCCACTGACACCTCAGTCACTTGTCCAGCCTCATTTCCCAAGAGTCGGTCGAGCTTTGCCCTCTCCCTGGTAGGGCCTTCAACATATTGCCTGAGGAAACTTTCCTGAACACACTGAACAAATTCCACCCTATCTAAGCCCTTAGCACAATGGCAGTCCCAGTCTATGTTAGGAAAGTTAAAATCCCCTACTATGACAACCTCATTATTCTTGCAACTTTCTGCAATGTCCCTGCATATTTGTTCCTCTAATTCCCATTGACTATTAGGGGGCCTATAATGCAATCCTAACAAGGTGATCATCCCCTTCTTATTTCTCAGGTCCACCCATAAAGCCTCACTGGGCGATCCCTTAGTAATTTCATCTCAGACCACTGCCATGATGCAGAAATACAACATCCCCTCCTCTCTCTCCTCCATCTCCATCCCACCTATAGCACCTGTACCTGGAACACCTAGCTGCAAAAAGAATTACTTGACAGACTCATCCAACATCCAGGCATGTCAATAGGCAGTTTGCTCAAGAGTGTAAATATGCTCTTTCGAGTCTCTTAAGACTAAATCATTTTGATTGTGGTTGAGCTGCATTTTCAATCATTCCCTGTCTCTCTTCCACCATATCACACAACAGGAAGGGTGGTCTCAGAGCAAGGTCCCAGTTACTTACAAGGAGCCCAGACTGCTTGTTGAAAGTGACTTTACTACACAGAAGATATGAGCAGGAGTCGGCCATTCAAGCCTGCTGCGGCAATCAATAAGACTGTGGCTGAACATCCAAATATAGTACCCTTATCCCTCTAGCCATAAAACCTATAGCTAGCTTTTTCTTGAATGATTTGGCTTCAACTGTTTTCTGTGGCAGAGAATTCCACAGCATCACCACTTTCAGTGAAGAAATTTCTCCTCATCTCAATCACATCTGCCTTTTGCTTAGACTGTGACCCCGATCCTGGACTCACCCACGATTGGGAACACCCTTCCTGCCTTTATTCTAATCAATCCTGTTAGAATTTTCTAGATTTCTATGAAATTCCCTCTCCTTATAACTCTAGTGAATATTAATCAACCCAATCTTTCTTCATGTGTCAGGAATCGGTCTGAACTGTGACTGCAATTCCTCCATTGCAAAGACATTCCTTTCAGATAATGAGACCAAAACTGCACACATTACTCAAGGTGTGGTCTCACTAAGGCCCTGTATGATTGCAGAAAGGCATACCTGCTCCTGTACTTGAATCCTCACACCATGAAGGCCAACATACTATTTGCCTTCCTAACCACCTGTACACACACCTTTATTGACTGGTGCACAAGGACACCCAGGTCTCATTTCACCACCACTTTCCCAATCTTTCACCATTCAGATAATAATCTGCCTTCCTGTTTTTACTGACACATCACTTTTATCCATGTAGTTTTCACTTGCTTGGAGTTTGGCTTTAGAAAGTTGTGTTTCCTCAATCTGTGCCAGATTAGAGGTTTCCATCACACTTCAAGCAGGGTCAAGCAATTTCTAGACAAATAGTTTTTTTCATTTAGAGAACCCTTTTGTTTTCAGTGCACTATTTAAATAATGCTAGATGAGAGTCTTTAGCATCTATTCACAAATAAATCGATAATCTTTTAGATGGCCCATCCTGTATTTACCAGCTGCATTTTCATGGAAGCTCAAACTGGTGAGACTGGACTGACTCTGTAGTGGGAGAACTAGGGAGAGCTGCTTTTAGTGTTTGTTAATTCTGTCCTTGACTGGAAATGATTGATTTAAATTCTTCAATCCTTTGACCTGTAAAACTTGGATATATAAATTATGTACTTTGTACCACAAATTTTTCAGGCTCCAGACTAGTTTATTGTGGATATAGCATTTGTATCCATTGCATTTACAGATTTCATAACCCCTTGTTAACCCTTTACTAACATCCTTAAAGTGAAGTTGTGGGGGTCCTGGTATTCATGCAGCTTGGGCCACCTCTGCATAGGGTACAACCTCTTCCTGTGCACAGGCCTGAGCCAGCACGGCTAACTTTTGCTGAGTGAGTGCTGAGATATTTGGCGTCTCTGCTTCAGAGGGAGCAATTGTTTTGGAAACGTTTTTCTTCCATGAGATGCCAAGAATACATTGAAGGTGGAAGTTGCTGAGCTGCCTTTCTCGGCAACTGTGTTCATGTTCAGGCCATGTTTCACTGCCACACAGAAATATGCCAGGAATACGGACTTCGTAGGTCAGCACCTTTGTCCTTGGAAATCAAAAACTACAAATGCTTGAAATCTAAAATATAAAAAATTTGGAAAAAAAATTCTTCATGTCATGCAGAAACAGTTAACGTTTCAGGTCAATGACCCTTCATCAGAGTTTTTTAGTTCTGATGAAGAATCTTAAACTTGAAATGTTAACTCTGTTTCTCATTCCACAGATGCTGCCTGACTGCTGAATGTTTCCGGCATTTTCTGTTCTTATCAAAGTCCTAGGAATTAGCCCCAGGTAACAAACAGGTTCTGTTTTCACAGATGTCCATGAGTCAATTTTTGTCCACAAGTCAGGAAATACACAAAAAAATCACTTCATGATAACCGTACCAACACCGTATTGTAATGAATGGCATCAAGAGAACATAAGACTGATGAGAAAGAACTATTACTAAAAGTGGAGTGAGAGAGGAAACTAGTTCTGCCGTACGTAGGAACAAATGTATGTACGTAGGTTGGACTTTGGAAGTTAATAATATTATGGAAGGTTGTTGTACGTAGGGCTATTTCAGGTGTTCTTAATCCAGGGACTGTCTGTAATCCATATCCATTTAGTTATTCTGACAAATTTGGTTGTTGCCTTTTTGAAGGGTATATTGTTTTCATTTTGAAGAGAAACATCTGTCACATTGAACCTAAGATAGCAAAATGTGTTGCATGTTTCCATTGGGCAGAGGTACAATGCTTTGTTCCATAATCACCGTTTTCATAATGACAGCAAGGGAAAATGTAATGCAGGCAGGGGAAAAACTACCCAAAATGCTGAAGTTTACGTTCTTTCCAAGTAACTGGGGGGGAAACTAGCTGATGACAGAAGTGAAGTATGAAATTTCCTGTAGGTAGAAATGTGACACCATGACAACCAGTGGTTTCAGCAGCTCTGTGGTGGATACTGGAGCTATAAGCCAGGCCACAGAACTGAGGATCACCCCCTATCATCCATGGCATGTGTGGCAAACTCTGTCTTCCCCTAATTGGCTTATTTAGTCATCAAGGCAATGCTGTACATAATATGATCTCACCAAAATTTGAAAACTGCATATCCATCATCTCACAGAGATGAGAGGACACCAGCCGTTTTATGGCACAGAGAGATTCGTGATCCTCTTCCCATCTTTCTTCTTCTAACCCAACAACTTTTCATTCTATTGCTTTCTCCCAACTTCATGTCACTGCCAGTTGCCTCAGCCACTGCAGTAGTAGTGAGGTTTCACATTCTAGTCCCTCTGGCTAAAGAATCTTCTCAAAGTCCTACTTGGATTTATTGTGACAAATCTTACATTCTCGCATGGAAAAATTTTGTCTATTAAACATGTACATAAGACCTCCATCAGCTCCCCTCTCAAAGTTTTCTCAGTTTAGAGGAGAACCCTGGTTCATTCAGTCTTTCCTCTAAATTAAAACCTCTTGGTTTTGGAATGATAGTGAATCAAGCTTGCACTTTCTTGGTGCCTGTTTATCATTAACATGATGACCAGTCATCCATTTGGATTCTAATCAGGGGACTACAGTGACTCCCATGTTTGCATCACCTAATAACTATATTTACTTAAGATCATTTATATTCATATTCCAATGAGTTTGTATCATTTTGTTTTTCATAGCAAAATGTACCACCTTTTCTTTATTGAAGTTTATTTGTGATTATGCACTCATCCTTTACTTTGAATACATTCTCCTTTCCACCATCGCCAATTTAGTGTCCACCAAAATTTGAAGTCCTCCTTGTGATTCCCAAATCTAAATTGGGTATATAAATGGTTAATAGTGACGATCCCAGTAACCCTTGTGGAATAACACTTTCATCTCAGAGTAACCACTCTTAATTTCTACTTTTAAATCTTTTAGCCAATTTATTAACAGTTCAGTTTTTGTTCTCTGATTCTACATACTGTATTCTAATTCACGTGCTTTTTATTAGAAGGCCTTTATGAAATGCAAAAATACTGTTTCTGCTCTTCTCCCTCCCACCACAGAGAATCGGTAAGGTTAGTCAAGCATGATGTACTGCTTGAATACCATGCGCACTTTTTCTTTTATTATATTTTCCATTTCTGAATGATTTTCTAATACATCTTTAGTAAAAATGTTAATAGATTCTTTATTTAGTGTCAACATAACTAGCCTGTAGTTCCCAGGACATTCTATTTCCCTTTTGGATATAGGAATCACATTAACTGTCCTGCAGTCCTCTGGCAAAATTCTCTTGTACAATTCTTTTTTTATATAAATGTATGGGGCCTCAGTTTTGTACTTCCTAATATTTAATATCCCTAATACAATCCATTTAGGCCAGTGAAACAAAACAAATGCTGGAAGAACTCAGCCAGTCAGGCAGCATCTGTGGAAAGAGAAATCAGTTAATGTTTTGGGTCAGGGACCCTTCCTAAAAACTGGGGGAAGAATGGAGGGGTGTCAGTTTTCAAAGCAGAGTGGGTGGGAAGGAGTGAGGTGTAAGACCAAAGACTACACGTTCTCCCCGGCTTACAAGCGTCTGACTTATGTACAGCCCCTACACGTGAATGAACATTTGGGAGACCGGCAGGATGGATCTGCAGGTATCTTCTGTCGCCTGGGAACTCTGTTCATGGCCACATTTCCAATGTGAACTGTTCGGGCTGTGAACTGTTCGGGCTATGAACAGTTCACAGGAATGGAACCCTGCCATAACCTGGGGAGGATCTGTAGATTGAGATTGCTAAAGACAGATAGGTATGAAGGAGGTTGAGTGCTGGCTGTTAGCGAGGTATTTTAAAGGAAATGGGTGAGAAAAGGACATAATGGGAAATGATTCTCTATAATTCTCATCACGCTAATTCTCAATCCTGTCCTGTCCATCTCCGGTTGTCTCCACTGCCATAGAGAGGCCCAACATAAACTAGAAGAACAACATCTTCTGCCTAGGCACTTTGCAACCCTCTGGAATGAACATTGAATTTTCTAACCAGGTAAATTGCTCTCTTATCATTTCCCATTATGTGCCATTCTTACCCCATTTCTTTGAAATACTCTACTAATGGTCAGTACTCGTGCTCCGTTTCACCTGATAGCTAAGATACACTTACGCAGCAAAAATCTGTCAGCCTCGGTCTTGAAAATTGTTCCCCAGTCTCTAGAGACTATTGGCTGAAATTTTCTCCTGTCCGATTGATGTCCCTCCAGACTGCCCTGTCTGTAGTTATAACACAATGCTCACTTTCCTGGAATCCTCCAGGATGGTTGGTAGAGACTTTTACCCACAGGAAGTTTGTAGGAATTTCCTGGGGCTACCCTTGCAACAGCAGGGAAAGGGGATAAGTTGAGTTTTACAAGTTAGAGCTGGGGGTAGGAGAAAAGATAACAAGCATTGTATTTTCACTTGTGTGATTTTCAGTGATAGGTGCAGAGATTTACCCTGTCACCAAGCTGCTGCCTTTCTCTTCCAGACAGATACCTCGCACTGGCACTGGATACTCATATTACTGATCATCAGTGGTTTTTGTAACTTTGCTCAGAACATGGTTGCCTTCAGTATCCTGAACCTCATCAGCCCACTTAGCTACTCTGTGGCCAATGCTACCAAGAGGATCATGGTGATTACAGTGTCTCTCCTCATGCTGCAAAACCCAGTTACTGCCACCAACATCATGGGGATGATGACTGCTATTGTCGGCGTGTTTGCCTATAACAAGGTCAGTCTTTCTGCTGCTTTCTTACCTAAATGGGATACCTCTTTACTATGCTGTTACCTACTGCTGCTTATTTCAAAGGACCAGCTAACCTTTTAGGTACATGTATATCATTCAGCTACAAGGCTGGATGCTGAGTACTGTCAAGCTATTCAATTATAGGGGAATAGGGGGTGATAGGTCAACATCACCCGACCTGTAGCAACACAAGGTGCTGGAGGAACTCAGCGGGTCAGCAGCATCTATGGAGGGAAATGGACAGTCGATGTTTCAGGCCAAGACCCTTCATCTGGACTGAAACATTGACTGTCCATTTCTCTCCATAGATGCTGTCTTGACCCACTGTGTTGCTCCAGATTCCAGCATCTGCAGTGTCTTGTATCACCATACCTGTTCCTATCTTCAACTCTCTTGTGCATATTTGGAGCAAGAAATACATGAGTAGATTTAAGCACCCAATGGATAAAGATTCCCAGTGAGTGGATCATAGCACACACACAGGGACCAAGGAATGCTGTGTGTGGGTCAAGTTTCTTGATTGCATCTGTCTTTCTGTAAACCAGTGGCTGCAATGTTGAATGTTCTGCTTTAATACTTTCGGTCGCCTTGTGTTATTAAAGAGAACTGTCATCCCTCATCCTGAGAAGTCAATACTCACAAATATTTAAAATGTAATATCTTTAAACAATACCCATTCATTTTCTGTCTCTGTTTTTTCAACAGGCTAAATATGATGCCAATCAAGAGGCCAAGAGGAAGTTGCTCCCAGTAACTTCAGGGGACCTTGTTTCTCTTAATCGGCACCAAGAACCGTCTGCTGAGCAGAAGGTGCAGCTAAATGGGACTGCACTGTACCCACAGCACTCTGAGTACCAGTACGGACGGACTGGCCTGCTGACAGAACAGTCACAGTACAACCGGCAGAGCAACATTGGAACCACCTATGTATCCAATCGATTCGATATCTAGGCTTGTGAACAGAAGCATCCAACTTCACTCTTAACTTATTCTGTGCACTATCGGAAACTCCTGGTTAGCCGATAGATTTTATCAAGAGTCCTCATCCGAGGTCCTATCATTTTAATTTTCTGGTAATGGAGAGAAGACTGTAATTTAGACTTGATGAAGATCTGTTTCACATGCTGTGTTGTTTTACTGTTTGTCCAGCATTCACTCAACCCAGATATCATGGGGATTGAGGGCAGGATGGTAGACCAGTGTGAAGTAATTACTTCACAGTAAGCAGGGTTCTGCTTAGGTTGAGTCCCTGCCACAAAGCCAATTTCTTAGATGTTGGGCTGGTACATGAAAGATTGACAACCCTGCCCTTCCAACCCTCTGTTGTCTCTGCATTACAGAGTAGTGTTTAAATGAAATACACTTGACCAAGTCTTCACAAATATTAGTGTAACATCTATGTCTAATGATGCAGTTTCTCACTTTTGGGGCGACTACCTATTTGTCAATCACATTCTCTTTATGTAGATAAATGATTATTTGATTATCAGTGATTGGTGAATTGGGAAGTATTGATCAATTAGTTCCAGTGACTTCCATGCTGTATGTGTTGGGAGGAGGGAAGTTTTGACATCGTATTGTTGAGATCTACCTCTGTAGCCTGCATTGCCACCTCAGTACCCAGGCTGGTGTCTGTTAACCATGGACTCCCTGATAACCAGATATAATTTGATAAACTGCTGGTACTTACAGTATAGATGAGTTGAAGTCTGATCATACTAGCTCTAGACCTTAATAATCCACTTTAGCATCCCAAGTTTCTGCAAGCAAGTTAAATGAACAAACACCATGGTGATTGAACTGCAGATCACAAACTGTGCCATATCCCCACAATCAAATCATGACGGATTAGCTGAGCTCTGAGCCAGAAAATCATGGGCTTATGCCCACTCCAGAAATTTGAGCATTGAATCTGAGCTACATTTGGCTACAACACCAAGAGAGCTCAAAAGCATAAAAGTTCTTTTTTGCAAGGCCCTGTAATTTTGATTGCTGAATGTAAAGAGAACAACGCCCTGATGCCTAGGCCAATGTATTTCTCAACCAAAGTTAACAGAAACAGATTTTTGTATCAGCTATCTGACAGCTGTGTGTGGGACCTTGCTGTGTGCAAGTTAGTTATTGTGATTCATGCATCACAGCAGTAATAAGTTTCATAAATAATTGTGTGAAAAGTGTTTTGGGGGGCTTTGAAAAGGTACAAAGCACTGGATGAATGTAGGTCTTTTCTATATTCGGACAACCCATTAATCTTGTAATATTTAAAACTGTAGACAGTTGTATTGGAAAATGTTTACTTGTGTGGGTCAGTGAGGTGTCTGTCTACAATTGCAGCTGGGAGCCAGTGTCCATTCATAAAAGGACGAGTGTGTGTGTGCAAGCTCCAGAATGGGAACAAATCTCTTTGAAAACTGAGATAAAACAGAAGTTACAAGAACAACTGCAGAAGCAAGATGCACACTATTTTCAGTGTGTATCTTCTTGTGAATAGCATACATATGGAACAGGAACCTTCTGTTTCTCTACAGATGCAGACCTGCTCACTGTGTATTTGCAGTATTTCCTTATATTAAGCCTGTTCTGTGCTGTTCATATCCTCCCAAAAATCTAATTTTATATACTGTTCATCTGCACCCAAGGATTGGTTCTAATATGTTGTAGTCACATATTCCCAAATGTTCATCCATTCTGGTTTGCTCTTTTGTGAAGCAAAATCATTATTTAGTTACGGTCAAAAGGAAATTGGCAGCAAATCCTTTGTAACCAAATATGTATCAGCTGACTAAGTTGCTGATCTTGGATTGACTTGTCATGTGGCAGTTGGTTGTGACCAAAAAGAGACATAAATACTTTAATGAGTGATCAATGGTCACACCAGTGTTACTAAATAAAAGGGAAATGTTTTCTGTACTTGCTCATTATACAATATTCTTGTGCTTGTTTCTTCTTCACTGGTTTGTATTTGCTCTATATTTGAGAACAGTTTCCAGTTCCACTGTGCCTCACACTCTGTCACTGTCTTTCTTCCTTCCTGTTACAATCTTTCTCTCACTGTCAGTCACTATAATTTTTTGACTGTTACTGTCTTACTTTGTCTCTGTCATATGTTGTATCATCTTATAATTGTAGCTGATAATAATTTGTTCATAGATACTTTCTTGTTCCCCCAATTACTGCATTCCCTATCCCAAACAGTTTAACCCCAGTACTGAATATTGGTAATTACAGTGTATGTGCAGTGCTCATGTGCATTCCTTATAGGGGAGGGGCATGAAACATTGATGTGTAACAAAATTCTGAATGTTATAAATGGAAAAGGTCTGTTTTTATTTTTATAAGTTATTAGTTAAAACCCAGCTAGGCAACAAATCTTGCACTCCACTTTTTTGTGCCCTGAAGTTTCAGTGTGGCTTCAGCATTAACAAAGATGGTGAGTAGCATTGTGCATCACCACAATAATTAAACCAATTCCCTTTATAATATGCTGAATAAATCTAAACTGAGGGGATCATCTGAAATTAAAATGTCCTGTTTAAGCCCGTTTCACACACCATTTGCTGTAATTCTTCCAAGCTGTAACTGAAAATCTTATTTTGTGTTACATCTAAAAAGTAGCTAGCATTTTGTGAGTTCTGTGAAACCATTTTATTGGTAATTAATTCCTATTGTTGAACTCCACTCCTACTCCTAACCACTCCTTCCCTAGCTCGCAAAGGCTGTGCTCTTTGTTTAAACTATGCAACTTATTCCTTGAAGGGGAAGAAGTTTTTAAGAGGACATTTCTGAAATTGACTAAATCCCAACTCTTCAAAAGAATTCAAGTGATTGTAAAGTACTTTGGATCATCCTCTTATGAAATACATGAGATGCTTTTATCTAATAGGTACATGCATAGTGCAGACTCAGGATCCATTGCAGCTGCAGAATGTCTTTAGCTGTTACCATGTATTTGGTTTTGATCTGGTGATGCCCATATGTTCATCTGCTTGCAGTTCATGATAGTGCAGCCTGTATTGAATGCTATAGAGAAACACTCATTTGATCCAGTGACATGATCTCTGTTCCCAGTTTTAAAACAAGTATACCTGAGTATTGACACACAAAAGCTTGGCTTAGCTGGAAGCTGACCTGGACCATATCTTTAAAATTGTTTAAAAATCTGCTCAGCTCCAAGTGGTGGCTGCATTGCTAACTATAAATATAGCTGGAGTATGTGGCTATTCCATAGTTCATATCCTGACAGTGGTTTAATTTGGGCCACGTTTCCACATTTTCTGCCTCCCTAGCATTTATTTAATGTGTTGTGCAATATTTCTTTTGTAAATACTGTAGACATTTGGGATTAAATCTACCTCTCAGGGTTTAATTGTGGGTAGTGCACTGGTTATATGCAGGTGTAATTGTTTGATATTCCTTACAGTTGTGTCACTGGAATATCTGTAGAGCTGATCTAGCTCTAAAATTGGACAGATTACTTGGAGTGGAGCTTCATATATAAGATGGGCAATTCTGTAATTACAAATTAATATAGGAAATCAGGGTTTTTTAATTGAACTTGAAAGTAATTGTGAAGTGTCATGTAGTCAGTCAAGTGCAAATGCACCATGTTACCAGGTGTTAGGCAGACATTTTCTGAAGCTGGATAATGGGAGTTCAATAGCCTTAAGAGAGACAGGTACATATGGGATGGAGAATTAACAAGTATAGGAAGTCTAGAAATGTGGGGATCTTAGTGGCTACAGGGAAAGGAGTATGGGCTACTTGCGAATTTGGAGAGAATAAAGAACAAAGGAGTTTAGGGGTACATGGGTTTAGGGTTCTACGTAAGAAGTTCATTCCAAGAAGGTTTGAATCAGATGTGGTGCCATTTACTCATTTTCTTGCTCCTATCTAGAGATTCACCTTTTCATCAAATAACATTAACACAAGAATTGATCCCCTTATGCATATCACCCATCCTTTGAGGAAATTTTTATCTTTTTATTCTTTTAAAGAGGGAGTGTTCCTGTGCAATTCATTGCTGCTCAAAATTTTACTTTTCTCCATTAATATAAGCAATGGTAAATGTGTTTGTATCTTTCCTTTGACACAATGAAAATTATGCTTAATCTAATGTGAATTATGGAACTAAGTAAATTTTCTCCTGGACCTGGTTTAGACTCAAAGCATTAGGCTAATTTCTAATGAAGTTAAATTATATGAAGGTTTTGGGGGAAATCGGTGATTTCTTTGTTTTTTGTTTTACTGGCAGTGGTGTGGTTTTTACATCAAAATGTTTATTCAGAACAATAACATAGGCATTCGATAGAAGGTTGGTACTATAGAAACAAAGCCTGAAGTCACTGCTTAAGGGTACCAGAATTTTCTGACCTGCAGAGTTCTTTCTCTGGTGGGATGTGTCCATTCTTCTCTGGCCATATCGTACCCATCTTCATTCCTACATTTTGGTCCTCGAACTAATTGCCTGCATTGGCAGGCAAAGTACGATTAGCCATGAAAGTGTTGAATGTCTCACCCTGAAAGGCAATTGGCTTGGGATTCAATGAGATACATGTATGATTTAATTCTCCACTGCAAACTGATCACTGACCTCATTGTTGCTTGCTCCGAATGCAACTGACTAGTGCAACCAATCTGAAACTAAATATTGTTAGGATATTCCCTTTTTTAATTCTGTGTTTAGCTTTTGATCTTACTGTGATAGATGTAGTTTGTATTAGAATTTTTGTGTGATTTAATATAGACACTTCAGGTTCTATGTATTACTACAGGTTTCCTGACACTTGTATTGTTTCTCAAGCTCAGTGGCTGGAAGGCCTTGAAGGTGAATGTGTGTGTGTGTGTGTGTGTGCGCGCCAATGCTCACTGGTGTATCATGTCTGCTTACAGACTTTTTAACTTAACAAGTGTTAATGGAACAAAATGTGATAATTAATAAAGTGAAAAGAGAAGCTGGCATTGTCATGAGTCTTTTATTTGAGCACACTGAGTCCAATATAGCAGGCAATAGATGGTGAAGGGGTACATTGGAGCACCATTGGGTGTGCTGTTGCATGTGGGCAAAACATTGCACTTGCTTTGTTCTGACCTCAGTTAATCCAAAATATCTCATGGAAGTTTCAAACCAGTTGTTTTCTGAATTTTGTACTCTATTTTTCAAATTGATTCCTGGATTCAAACAGAATAAGTTGTATATTTATGTAATTTTATTTCCAGTATTTACACAAATGATACCAGAATCAAGCTTGTTATGAACAGGCTCATGCTTTTATCTCTCAAAAAGGGAAAGCTGGGGAAGGATCTTACAAGAGACTTATGAAACTGAAGGGATTTGATTAGCTGGATGTAGGGAAGAAGTTACCTCTTCTGGGAGTTCAAACCCAGGGTTATAAATGTAAAATGGTGATTAATAAATTTATTAAGATTTCAGTCATATTATGGAAATTTAGTTCATGTGCATTTTGATGGATAAATACTTGAAGGAACAGAAGGACATGCTGATAGGGTAGATGAACTCAGCTGTGTGGAGCCTAAAACACTGGCATAGAGCAGCTGAAGCAAGACTTAATGTTTATGCTGTAATTTTGATTAATTCTATGTTATATCCCGTACTGTGATTTCTGGAATTTAAATAATCTTCAAACTTTAAAGAGAACTACAGGTCACAAACAACCAAATTAACTTTACATCTGTTTATGTCTGACTTTTCCTTAGACTCCAGGTAGACAAAACATAGATTAATGTATTGAAAGAAGCAGAATCTAAATCTTGTAACATTTCAGCATTAGCTGGAAATAACCCAACATTAACCACTGATCAAGTTTTAATCCTCATGTTTTCAATCTCACATAAACTTGCTACACCCTCACTGCCCTCCTTTCCTCACAGAACCTTAGCTTTCAAATGTATTCTGCACCTAAACTCATTGGCAGCCTTTCAATTTCCATTGTCTCAATCACCCAGCTACTTGATCTCCTGTCTTGCAACATTCTAATCTCCAATGATTCTCTTTCAAATTATCACATTCCTTGCCCTCTCCACCAAGGATTCCTCCCAAAACCTTTCTGGTGCCGCTCCCACCCCAACGTAAAGTGTAACTTAGAAATTGGAGTGAGCCCATCAGACCAGCCATTGCTACATTTGGGAGTCTGGGGCAATTACTGGGGGAGAAAGATTAAAAGCTGAGATTCAGTGAGGGAGGTGGGAATCAGCCAGAAGATTGCCTTTGGGAAGTGGGAGGGAGGAGAATCAAGAGGTCAGGAGGCCTGCCACTTGGAATTAGGATTTGTTGAGGGGCTAGCTTTAATGTGGGGGGATGCAGGCACCTAAACATGTAGGTAAGTATTTTGCTTCTCTTGCAAACCTTCTAGGTTGGCGCTGGAGGACCATGTTATTCCCAACATTGCCCAATGATGTGCACCCATAGGACAATATGGACAGGGAATGAGATCATCCCATGCACACACATGGAAATGGTTCAGAAGTGTCACTTAAGACAGGGGAGTGCCCAGTTGAATTTTCCAAGTGACGTGAAATGACTTGGAAATGGTTTTTACTGTGTTTCATGAAAATGTATGGTTTTGAATTGCATAATGCTAGGGAAAAAACAATTCTGTAATTGAATTTCTGGCACCTATCTTTCATCTCCTGGATCTCTGAGGTTCTTTAGTAAGTTGTCAACTCTTAGCCTTTGCCTGAACTCTCCCCAAGTCCACCCAATCTCCCTTTGTCCTGCTAACACCACCATCCTTTGCCAGTTCAGTGCAGATGGGCAAAAAGGTTGGCATGGATGTAGAGGGCCCAAGGGTCCATTTCTGTGCTATGACAACTAAAAAAGTGCACATCTGAGTCCAGGTGGAACGTCCAATATTGCATACCTCATTGGAAGTATTATGGTGGAAGAAATCAACTACCCACTTACCCAGCCTGTTAGCCACCTTCTGCCCCCATCACAGCTGAGTCTGCAGTTCCCACATTTAGCATCTTCAGTCACCTCAGAATCCACAAAGGCATCCATGATTCTGAGGGATAGCCCGAGAAGAACAACGTCCATTTGTGGTCTCCTAAAGATTTCACTCTTTTCCAATATTTCTATTAGCCAGTTGCACTTTTCACAACAATCCTTGTGAGGTAATTGTACATTGAAGGATTGACTTCAGAATAAGTGATGGGAGGTGGGAAATTGTGGGCTGGCAGATACCAACCTTGCATTTTTCTTCTGTGGGAACAACTTCAAATATATTTCCGGAACATTGCATAGGTGAATGGGTAATAATTCCATTGGTTCAGCTGGAGAGAAATGCTGGCCTTTTGTCTCTGTTTTCATTAGACTTTTGGCCCTTCATACATGCCAGAGCCAAGAGTTCCTCCAATATGTCCTTTAGTTCCTTACCTGTAAACCACTTAACCTTTCCTTCAACAGGAGGTGAAATAAATTAACATAGCACAATCTGACAGGCATGTGCTGAGAGGTTCAGTTTTAACCAACCAGGGAATCTCACAGCATGCATTATATGCAAAATCTTCTGCACTGCATTAGCCTCTCCCTATCACTTCTGCTTCAGAACTGGAGTTGAAGCAAGTCATCCCTGATCCTGTGTGACTGCTTAAGAAGAAGAAAATTGAGCAAGCTATCACAAACAGCAATGAATTAATGACCAGATAATTAATCCATTTTGGTCATACTGAGATAGATGTTGTCCAAGAAACTAAGTATGAAAGATCCCCAAGTCCTGTTTGAAGAAGTGCAGAGGGGTTCTCTTTAGCCAATATCTGTCCTTCATCCAACATCTAAAACAGATTATCTGGTTAGACAGCAGAAACCAGAAATATCTTGCCCATATCAGTCAATCCATTTACTGACTTGGCAATTAGATTTCTTAGTCACATTGTTCTTTCCAAATTTCAGTATTCACCCCATTGGAGTTTGTATAACACGCCTTAAGATTCTTAATCCAAAATGCCCCAAATGCATTGTATTGCTCTCATCCATATTAATGAAAGTAGCATAAGGTCCATACAACCAATTCATCTAAAATCTGTGGGTTATGAGGTGGCTGAGGACACCAATGTGGGACCCACAGGTTGTAGCAGCAGGTGCTTGATAAGACAAGTGAAGGGGTCATTTGGGAGGTCAAAGTCAAGTTTATTGTCATATGCACAGGTGCAATGAAAAGCTTTCTTGCAGCAGCATCAGCAGTGCTCTCCAATTGCTGATAACTCCAGCCTACTACTGACAAATGGACGACTTTCTCAGTGCCATCAACCAAACTGCTGGAGGAACTCAGTCAGTCGAACAGCATCTATGGGGGAAAGAAATTGTCAAAGCTTCAGGTCGAAACTCTGCATCAGAACTGAAAATGGAGAAGGAACACAGCCATAATACAGAGGACAGACGGGTGAGACTAGCCAGCAGGTGACTGGTGGACCAAGGTGTTGAAGGATAACAGGCAGATGGAGCCAAGTAGGGGAGGGGGAGAGGCGAAACTGGGAGATAGGCAGGTGGGTGATGGGTGGAGGTGGGGAAAAAAAAGGCAGATGGAGCTGGGTGGGGAGAGGGGAGGCTGAAGGTGGAGACAGCTGCTGGACAGAGATAAGTGGTAACACAAAGCCTACCAGTGCTGGAATCTGATTGGTAAAGGAAGTGATAATGGGAATTATTACAGGGGAAGTGAAGGTTCTGTGGGGCGGGGCGGGGTGGGGGGGAGAAATCCAGGGGGTAAAATGTGTGGGTAGTAGGTGGATGGAACCAGGTGGGGGAAGGGGACAGAAATGTGTGATGAGGGGTGTATGGGAAAGTGGACAAAAATGGGAAGACCAGGGGTGCACAAGGAGAGAGAGAGCGAACACAGGGGATGTGGGTTACCTTAAATTGGAAAATTTAATATTCGTAACATTCATAACATTGGGTTGTCAACTACCCAAGTGGAATATGAGGTGTTGTTCCTCTAGTTTGCATTTGGTCTCACCTGGCAGTGGAGAAAGCTGAGGATGGACAGATCAGTGTGGGAATGGGAAGGGAAATTGAAATGGCATGTAACTGGGAGCTGGGGATGGCCATTGCGGACAGAGTGCAGGGTGCTTAGTCTAGCAGACATAGAGGAAACCACATCGGGAGCACTGAATGCAGTAGACGAGGTTGGAGGAGGTGCACATGAATCTTTGCCTCATGCCTCACCTGGAGGGGGTGTTTAGATCCCTGTATGGTGGCGAGAGAGGAGGGTAGGGGCAGGTGTTACACGTCTTGCAATTGCAAGGGTAAGTGCCAGTGGATGGGGAGGGGTGGGGGGGAGGGATGAGCAGACCAGGGAGTCATGGAGGGAGTCGTCCTTGCGGAAGGCAGAAAGGAATGGAGAGAAGATGTGGCTGGTGATGGGATCTCATTGCAGCTGGTGGAAATGACAAAGGATGATATGCTAGATGTGGAGGCTAGTAGGGTCAAAGATGAGGACTGAGGAACTGTATCTGTTTGGAGGGCGATGTGTAAGAGTAGATTTCCGAGAAAGAGGAAATCCAACAGAGGGCTCCATCAACCACAGCAGAAGGGAAAACTACGTTTCCTGAAAATAGAGAACATTTCAGAAATCCTGGAAAGGCAGGCCTCATCTTGAAAGCAGATGCAGCAGAGAACAAGAAACAGGGAGAGAGCTATGGTATCTTTAAAGTGACAGGATGGGAAGAGGTGTAGTCAAGGTAGCTGTGGAAGTCAGTGGGTTTACTGTAAGTTTATAATCTTCTCCTGGTTCCATCCACCTAGCATCCACACATTTTACCCTTCGGATTCCCCATCCCCTATTTAGTTCCATAACCTCTCCCATAATAATCCATGTTGCGGGGTTTCAACCCAAAACATTGACAAGTCCTCCTCCCAACAGATGCTGCTCGACCCGCTGAGTTCCTCCAGCAAATTATTTGTTACTCCAGATTCCAGCATCTGCAGTCTCTTGTGTCTCAATTTTTCAGTGCCATCTTGAATGCTCCTACTCCACTTTGGTCATAATTTAGGGATTTTGCATTTTTTTCAAGTTTTTGTGCACATCCCTGAACTGTTCCCTCTGTACACCTGGTAATCTCATCCACGACACTCAGAATAGAGTCTCTGTTTTGAGGACAAAACCAGGAAATTCTAGAAACACTCAGCAGGTCAGGTATCATGTGTTTCGGGAGTCTGATGTTGGACATGTGAATGACATTGCCTGTCCATTGGAGCTCAATTACATCCTCAGTGCTGGGGTCAGTCTGCTGTAGGTAATCCATGCTTCAAATGAATACAGGATAGGAGAGATCCCAATGAGCTTTTTATTGGGTGCAAAGTGTTGATCTTCAAAGACTCTTTTCCTCAAATGACCAGAGGCTGTGCTGTTGCACTGAAGGCAATGGTGAATTTCATCACTGATGTCTGAATATGTTGAGAGGTGGCTCCTTATGGAAAATGGTCGATACTTCTCAGAATCACATTGTGGATCTTTATTGCTGGTGAGCAGTGTTGTACAGTGGAGGCAGGTTGGTATATGTCAGGCTAGAACATTCTTGTGTAGGCTTCTGCATCTGAGTTTATGATGACTTGGAGCTCGACCTTTGACTGTGTGCATACACGAGCACTCTCTGCATGCTGCAGCTCAGTGAGTGGAGTTGGGGTGACCTTACTTCTGGAGTAGAGATGATGTTGGTTTAACAGTTTGCCATTTGTCCCTTAGAAAAGCTTCATTCCAGTGGGAAACTTGTTGGAGCTTGGTATGTGCAAAAATCACACTCATAATTCCTGCAACCCAACAATAGATACACCTCTTTGGCCTTAAGGCATTTTGGGACATGCTGAGCTGATATCATGAAAGGTGATCTATCAATGGTGCACAATGTGGACCAGTCCATATTTTATTTCATTCATTTCAGGATATGGTTATTGTTGTAAGGCAATATTCATCGTCCATCATTAATCGTCCTTCCAAACTGTTGCAGTCCATCTCGTTGGATACTCACAGTGCCTTGGGGAGGGAGTTCCAGGATTTGGACGCAGTGACAATGAAGGAACAACATATTTTCAAGTTGGGATAGTGTGTGAACCTGCAGTTGTTGGTGCTCTAATGCAGCTGCTGCCATGTTCAAGTTACGTTGCCAGTTTGGGAGGGGCTCTTGGAGTGGCTCAGGCAAGTGACTATGATGCATTTTGTTGAGGTTACACAGTGAAGCACGTGAAGGTGTATGGATTCCCAATTATGCCAGCTGTCACGTCCTCTGGGGAATAATTCCCATTTGCTCTCTCTCACTGTTCTCAATCCTTTTTAATCTTCTTTGTTGTGGGATTCCTCCTTCTTCTCTCTCATACCACTGCCAGAACTTTTCAACCTAACAGCAGGGGATCCTTCCCACTTCCTGTCTCTGGCCACTAACCATCCTTTCATACAACCTGTCCAGCAGGAATTCCCTGCCGCTCTCTCTCTCTCATTGCTGGCATTACTTTTATATTTCTTGTTCACTGTCACTGCTGGTTCTTTTGAATTTCATGGGGATCCTTTCTGCCCCCATTCTCTCACTGCTTCCAATCATTTTAGGAACATATGATCACATCATATATTGCTGCAGAGAGTTGTGGACACAGCCCAGCGCATCACAGACACCAGCCTCCCCTCCTTGGACTCTGTCTTTACCTCTCATTGTCTTGGTGTAGCAGCCAGCATAATCAAAGACCCCACCCACCCAGGGCATTTTCTCTTCTCTCCTTTTCCATTGGGTAGAAGATATAGGAGCCTGAGGGCACGTACCACCAGGCTCAAGGACAGCTTCTACCGCTCTGTGATAAGACTATTGAACGGTTCCCTTATACAATGAGATGGACCATGACCTCATGATCTATCTTGTGACCTTGCAGCTTATTGCACTGCACTTTCTCTGTAGCTGTGACACTTTACTCTGTACTGTTATTGTTTTTACCTGTACTACCTCAATGCACTCCGTACTAACTCAATGTAACTGCACTGTGTAATGAATTGACCTGTAAGATTGGTTTGTAAGACAAGCTTTTCAATGTACCTCGGTACAAATGACAATAATAAACCAATACCAATAATAGTGTAACTCTCTCTCCCTCATATGCTTGTCCATGCCTTAAATATTATTCTCTTTAACCACTCAATCTTCTCACAATAATTTAGGTGAAGGTTTCTTCTGATTGCCCCTTTGGATTTCTTGGTGACTTACCTTATGTCAATGGCCACTAGTTATGCTATTATGTTGGTTGGTGTCTGTAAATACCCCCAGTGCGTAGGTGCGTGGTAAAATCTGGGGGGGGGGGGAAGCTGCTGAGAATAAAAATGGGACTGATGTAGGATTAATGGGCCTGTTTCCACACCACGTCTATGAATCCCCTCTCCGTCAAGTTTATCCACTCATGTTCCACAGACGGAGGCAAGCTGTCTCTGCTGCACCTTGTGTGCGAATCAAGTCATTGTCTGGATGCAGAAGTTTCTCCAAAAATGCTACTTGGATGGACCAGTGGCTGTCTTCTGTATTGGAATAGGTTTATTATTGTCATTTGTACCGAGGTACAGTGAAAAGCTTGTCTTACAAACCGATCGTACAGGTCAATTCATTACACAGTGCAGTTACATTGAGTTAGTACAGAGTGCATTGAGTAGTACAGGTAAAAACAATAACAGTACAAAGTGTCACAGCTACAGACACCGTCTGCTTCCTGCACTTCTTGTCTCCCTTGCTAACGGGAACATCTTTAGACCCGCACAACCAAAAGCTTTACAAGCCCAGTCTGGGTCACCAGGCGTTGGGTAGCAGACGCCCGAAGGGTGAAGGGAGTGTGTTCGGGGACAGCGGCGGCCGGGGCCTGGACCCCGGTGCCTGCAGCCGTGAGGCAGCGGGGCCACTGGAATCTGTGGGCGGGCTTTGGATGAAGGTGTGCGAGGCGGGTGGACGGGCGGCGGTGCGGCCGGACTTACCTCACGGCCGCCTCGGCTCCGGGCCGCCGGGCTTCCCGCCCAAAGCCCGCCCAACGGCGGCGGCGCGCGGCCGGCAGTGCGCGTGCGCGGCGCCCAGGCGCGCGGTGTCGTGCAGCCGCTGCCGTCAACCAGTTTCCCTTCCGGTTGGCCGCCGCTGCGCTCGGTGCGGGAGGGCTGCGGGCGGGACGCGGTGGTCTGGCCGCTGTCCGGTGGGAGCGCGGAGTGAGAGCAGCCCGCAGCCATGGATATCCCGGTGCCTCCTGAGGGTGAGTGCCACAACGTGACGGTTCGCGGCCGCACCGTCGCCTGTAGATGTGGTGGGATTTATTGTGCAGCGATGGCTGGGCCCTTCCACGGGCCGTCCCATTGGCCAGGAGCGGCCCACTGTCGGCGGTGCGCATGCGTGCGAGGCCCCACTCGGTCCACTTTGCGCATGTGCGCGTGTTTGGGACCGGCGCATGCGCGAAGCCCTGTTGTCGGGGAGACAATGCGCAGGCGCAAGTGGGTAGCGGGTGGTGGGGCGCGGGGTGTGGAGGGGAGGCCTGGCTCGTCAGTGCCCGCCGCCCTCAGCCCGGCGTGGGGAGGGGCGGCCCGGCTCGTCAGTGCCCGCCGCCCTCAACCCGGCGTGGGGAGGGGAGGCATAGGTCGGCAGTGCCCGCCGCCCTCAGCCCGGCGTGGGGAGGGGAGGTCCGGGCCGGACCGGAGGGGAGGGGAGGTCCGGGCCGGGCCGGCAGTGCACGCCGCCCTCGGGCCGGCGTGGGGAGGGGAGGCCTGGCTCGTCAGTGCCCGCCGCCCTCAGCCCGGCGTGGGGAGGGGAGGTCCGGGCCGGACCGGAGGGGAGGTCCGGGCCGGCAGTGCACGCCGTCCTCAGCCCGGGGTGTGCTCAGTCCTGGGGTACTGAGTGACGGCTTCATGTTGATACTAGTCAAATGTAAATTCTATCTGTTAGTACAACAGGTCGGTTGATTCGGTTTATGTCAGCCTGTTGTGCATGAACGTGTGTCCTAGTTTGTATCAATCTCACATCGTTGTTTCTTTTCAGACCATTAGCCTGCCTCGCCACAAATCTGACGTCCTTTCTGATTTTGAACTTTACAAAATACTCCACTCTCTTAAGATATGAATGGTGCACAGACTTGAGTCTCCTTGCCCGGTTCCTTAAGATTCAGCTAATGTTGATCAATTCACCTATGTAATACATTGCAGTTATTACCTTACCCATATACTGCAGATTTTTAAAAAAATCATTGTTTCCAGTTTGAGCAGGCTCTCTGGAAGACGTGAAGGTGGTTTAAGTGTGCTTTTTATTGGTATAAATGCTTTTGGGAAGACAGTTACCATTTAGAATTACATTTATATTATTACATTATGCCCCACCTTCTTATAGACTTTTGGGGATGGCCAATAAATTTAATCCTGCTAGTAACACTCAGATTCAAAAAAAATAATTAAAGAATAAAATTGCAGTATGATACTCTCCAACAAAAGTGTGAAGGCATCTTCAAGAAATGGGAGGCACATTGGTGGATGACCCAACAGGCCATCAGTAAAGATTCTTCTGTTACCTCGGTGTATTTAATTGAAAATACAGAACTTTTGAAGCTTATGGGGGCAAATGTGGCAACTTATTTGCACACAACAGAATCCCACAACTAGGGATAGGTATTGTGCAGATCACTAGAAGAACTTCCTTGTTCTTGTTTGAATTTTGTTTTGGGAGTCTCTTGAGCATTTGTCATCAAGCACTAATGAATGTATTACAAAGTTATCCTCCAAAGCACCCTAGCTTATTTGATTAGCCCAGTCTTCAGAATGGTAAGCACCTGTGATAATTACCTTTTGTGATAAAGGTAATGATTGCAGGTGTATGCAGTATTGAAGATTGATCTAATCAAATAGGCCAGGGTGCTTTTGAGGATGACTTTGTAATGCATTCAGGTGCAGTCTCCTAGAACTTAATATTGTGGACTCAACCAAGGACCAGGCTGTTTTAGATCTACCTATATATAATAAGATCTACCTATATATGATAAGGTGCCTGAGTAAAGGCTCTCAAGAGAAGCGTGAACATAAAATAATGAAATTTCTCATTCAGTTCGAGAATAATATTGGATTTGAAATTAATGTTTTAAATTCAAAGGCACAAGGAGAGTTGGTTAAAGTGAATCAGGAAATTGGGTTGAAGGCTGTGACATAGACGAGCAACAGCAGACCTTCAAATAAAACAAAGAACGGTACAGTGCAGGAACAGGCCCTTTGGCCCACCTTGTCTGTGCCAACCATGCCAATTTTAACTAATCCCATCTGCCTGCACGTAATCTATATCCCTCCATTCTCTGCCTGTTCACGTGGCTGTGTAAATGCCTCTGAAACATTACTATCATATCTGCTTCCATCACTCCACCTGACAGCATATTCCAGGCACCTACCACTCTTTGTCAAAATAAAACTTGCCTTGTAAATCTCTTCTAAACTTCCCCCTTCTCACCTTAAAGCCATTCCCTCCTAGTATTTGACATTTCCACCTGAGGAAAAAGACTCTAGCTATCTACCCTATCTATGCCTCTCATAATTTTATAAACTTCTATCAGGTTGCCCCTCAGGCCCTGACATTCCAGAGAAATCAGTCCAAGTTTGTCCAACCTCTCCTTATAGTTAATACTCTCTAATCCAGGCAGCATCCTGGTGAACCTTCTCTGCACCCTCTCCAAAGCCTCCACATCCTTCTTGCAATGCAGTGACCAGAGCTGCGCACAGTACTCCAAATGTGGCCTAACCAAAATTTTATACAGCTGTAACATAGCTTCCAGACTTTTATACTCATTACCCCAACTGATAAAGATAAGCATGCTGTACATTTTCTTTTCCTGCCATTTACTTATACTTTCCTCTTGTATTTAGCGTCCCAAAGTGCAACAACTCATACTTGTCCAGATTAATCTCCATCTGCTATTTCTATGCCAACATTTTCAATTAGTTTATATCCTGCTGAATCCTTTGACAACCTTCCTCACTATCCACAACTCTGTTTTCATGTCGTCTGCAAGCTTACTAATCAGCCACCTATATCACAAACAACAGTGGTCCCAGCATGGATCCTTGTGGAGCACCACTAGTCACAGATCTCCAATGAGAATAGCACCCCTCCACCACTACCCTGTTTTATGGCCAAGCCAATTTTGAATCTAATCTACCAAGTCTCCATGGATCCCATGTGCCTTAATCTTCTGGATCAGCCTACTATGAGGGACCTTATCAAATGTCTCACTAAAGCCCGTGTAGACAACATCCACTGCCCTACCCTCATCAATCATCTTTGTCACCTGCTCAAAAAAAAACTCAAATCAGTTTTGTTAGACATGACCTCCCCTGTACGAAGCTGTACTGATTATCCCCAATGTCTGTGCATTTCCAGGATTTCATAATGATTAGAAATATTCATATACATAAATATATATCAGAAAAGGGATCTTTCTTGTAGCTCATTAAAAAGGTTAACTGAAAAATGTTAGATTGGAAAATAGTACTTAAGCTTGTGAAGAATGGTAGTAGGTTTGAGGATTAGGAGAATTTTAGAGACTAGAAGTTCCTTAGACTTGATTGTGTCCTTTCTAGGATTCTAGAAGAAGTCATTGCAGAAATGGCAGGTGTGTTGGTTTTGATGTAGCTATATTTCCTAGATTCTGATGTGCGAGGCAAGTTATTTTTATGCGGAATGGTAGGTGCCTGGAAAGCACCGCAGATATAATTGCAACGTTTTTGAGGCATTTAGACAGACATGTTAACATGCAGGGAATAGGTGGATACAAACCATATGCAGGCAGATGAGATTGGCATTGTGTTCGGTACAGACATGGTGGGCCGAAGGGCCTGTTCCTCTGCTGTACTGTGTTCTATTGTAAGTCTACCATTGGTAATGGTAATTATGTTAACAGTTGGAAATGGTGCACAAAGAGCACAACCACAAAATGCATTTGATATAATTACAATGTATTGTGAGATTTATTTCCATTGTGTATTCATACCAACAGATTAGTTAAGTCTCCCGACACAGCAGGCTTAGGCCATGTAATATTGAAATCAAGTTATGACATGAAGATAAGTAACTCTGGAATACTGCCTTAGAATGGCTAGTCAGGATAATTATCTCTGGACCAATATCAAATACTGAACAGCATTTAAGGTGTGTTTATTAGAAAATATACTCTGATTTTGATCTTGTGTCAGCAGTCCAGATGATGGGTTTCGACCCAGAACATTGACTGTCCATTTCCCTCTGCAAATGCTGATTGACCCACTGAGATCCTCTAGCAGTTTGTTTTTTGTGCCAGCATTTTTTGGTTGAAATAAATCTAAGATGTACATATAGTTTGTACATTATAATGTTTTTAATTGTTGCAGACCAGGAGTTGAGGAATGTCATCGACAAACTGGCACAGTTTGTGGCCCGGAATGGTCCGGAATTCGAGAAGATGACAATGGAGAAACAGAAAGAAAACCCCAAGTTTTCCTTTCTGTTTGGAGGGGAATACTACAATTATTACCAGTACAAGCTAGCAATTGAGCAGCAATGTAAGTATAAAGCTTGTGTTTGCACTCTCAACGTGATATGGTGTGCAGTATAAATATACTTATAAGTCTTGGTAATTGCACTTGTTGCCAATATTCAAGGGGTGCAATTGTATTTGAACCTTTAATTAATAGTATTGTAGTTTCCTTCAAGATAGTGGATTCCACTCTTTCTCCGCATACATATTTTCAATGAGAAAATTTGCCTGCAAATACTGTGATTAATTTACTCTTGCCAAAAATGAAATAAATTACTTCTGTTGAGTGGAATTAATATTTAAAAAATCCTGCTTTGCAAAATATTAAAGGACTCCAGTGAAGCGATGGTGATTTGCTTTAGCTTGTTTGAAGAAATGCTACACAAAATACAGAATCTTCTTGGTATATGTCAAAAAGGTTGATTATCCCAAACTTTGGTATTTCTGGAATTTTAAAAAAGTCCAGTGATATCAAACAATAAATGTATCTTAGCTTGTGAATAAAATTCAATTCTGTCTTGGATTTTCTCTGTTCAATTTTATTTAAGATGTGGATGCTATGGCATGGATTTATTTCCTATCCCTACTTGGCTTTGACAAGTTGGTGTGGAACATATTTCCAATTCAGGATCTTGGAGGGGAATCTGAAAGTGGTGGTGTTCTCATGCACCTGTTGCCCCTTTTGTTGGAAGGGTCACAGGCTTCAGAGCTGAGATGGGATAATTGCAGTGCCTTTTCTAGTTGGGAAACTGTGCAGCCACAATACGATACTGATGATGTTTAGGATGCTAATCGAGTGAACTGCTTTTTTCTAAATGGTGTCAAGCTTCTGGAGTGTTTTGAAGCTGCTGTCATATAGTCAAATGGAGAGTATTCCAGACTTGTTTGTGCCATGCAGACGTGCCAAGGCTTAGGGTGTCAGAAATCACTTACTTCAGGATGCCAAGCCGCTGACCTGCTTTTGTAACCATTGTATTTTTGTGGCTGGTCCATGATGACCCACAGGATGTTGACGATGACGGACTTGATGGTAATGCCATTGAATGTCAAGGTAGATTAATAGATGAAGTCTTACGTGACAGTTAGTGTCCAAAATTGGAATATATAGATTTTGGGGGAAATTCCTGGCCTGGAATGAACACTGATTGACAGATAGGAAGCTGAGGGCAGATATAAATGGGTCTTCTCTGGGTGGCAGGCAATGACTGGTGAAGTACCATAGGGATGGGTGCTCAGACTCCAGCTATTCCCAATGCACATCAATGATTAAGGGAAATGAATGTAATATTTCTAACATGTTCCAACGACACAAAACTGAGTGAGATCATGAGTTGTGAGGATACCTCAGAGGCTGCAAGCGGATTTCGAAAGTTGAGTTAGTGGATAAACAAATGGCAAATACAGTTTGACCTAGATAAATGTGAAGTTAATGGTGATAGATTGGGAAATGTTGCTGTATTAAGGGATCTGGGTGTCCATATACCTTTGTCACTGAAGGCAAACATGCAAGTTCAGCAAGCCTTCATTGCAAGAGGTTTTTGAGTACAGAAGCAAGAATGTTTGCTAGAATTAGACAGGATCTTGGTGAGATCACACCTTCAGGACTGTGTGCAATTCTGATCCTGCTATTTAGGAGTGGAGATATTTACCATGGAGCATACAACAAAGGTTCACCAGACTGAGTCTTGGGATACAGGATTGTCATGTGAAGAGAGATGGGTTCAACCAGGCCTATTATCTGGTAGAGTTTCAAAGATTGAGAAATGAACTAATTAAAATTCACAAAATTCAGGCAGTGCCAAACCCGTTGAATGTGGGGAGAATATTTCCCCTGGCTGGGGTGTCTAGTTTAGGAGTCATAGACTTTTGTGTGTGTTGCTCCAGATTCCAGCATATACAGAATCTCTTGTGTCTGGGTCCTGTTGAACTCTGGTTTGGTGGCCAAGCGTAACTGTGTTGATGCTTTTAGGCATTCATCGGTGTCCTGTATCTCAAGATTTCAAACATGCCATTTTAAAGAGCCATGGCTCTTCTCCATGGGTCTTCTGCACACAATAAGGACATTTGATGTACAGTAACTATCAGAAAGTTATATTGGACTTAACTTTATTTCTGTTCTACATTTGCCAAGGACAAACTATACATGTGTACGTTATGTTCACACATACTGGCCTTGGCGTGTGGTTTTGACATTAGTTTGTTGCTTGCAACTTGTAAAGTTTTAAGGTAATTAATTATAAATACTCTACATCCTTCTCTTCCACACCATTGTAAGTTTCCATCTTTTAGTGTTTTTGGGAAATTTGTCACTTGGGCTTTATCTGGAAGCTCTGTGGGCTGCCCTTGGAGCCACACCCCCTGATGGCCCTCTTTCCTGTCGAGCTTAAATCATAGAAGTATAGGTAAAATGAGCAGTATAGACCATTTCAACCTTCTGGCCTGCTCACCATTCAACACAATGACTGATCATGTACTTTACATGTACAGTCTAAAGAACTTTGGAAGATGACCACACAGCGTCCACTATTTCCAGGGACACTTCTATTGTGGATGTGGATTTTGTTGGCCTTTAACCCCACTAATTTCTCTAGTGCTGATCCTTATTAACACTGATTTCATTAAGTTTCCCTCTCTCTCTAGATACTTGGTTTCCAGTCATATCTGGGAGGTTATTTGTGTCCTCCTTTGTCAAGATGGACCCAAAATATGTTTGTAATTAGAATCGTTGAATCATACGGCCTGGAAACCCGCTTTGGCCCACTGAGTCCGCACTGACCATTAAGCATCCATTTACACACATTAATGCCATTTTATTCTCCCTGTGTTCCCACGGACTCCTCTCAGATTCTACCACTCACCTGCACATGAGGACACTTCATAGTACCTAATTAACCTACCAACACGTCTTTAGCATGTGAGAGGAAACCAAAGCACCCGAGGGAAATTCACCCAATCACAAGGAGAATGTGCAAGCTCCACATAGAAAACACCCGAGGTCAGGACTGAACCTGATATTCTGCCATTTCTTGGTTCCCAATTATAATTCCACCCTCCGCTCATCTCTGACTATACAGGACCTTTTGTATTCCTTTGTGTTCCATTGCACAGAGATCCTTACCCTGAATACAGCATACTTGCTACTAACAAGCAATGAAGTAATTTAAGAAGAGTTGGCCAGAACTGATCCAAATCAAGCTTAAGGGGTAATAATATTTTTCAAAGCCTAGTTGACCTGATCCTGACACCTTAAATCAGGCTCTGCTTCCAAGACACTTACTGACTGAACCTGGAAATGCATATGTATTCCCTCATTGCCAGAGAGCCACACAGCATGGAAACAAGCCCCTGGTTCACTACGTCTGTGGCAGCAATCTAGACCCTTAGCCTTCTATGCCATGGTGTTTCAAGTGCTTATCTAAATATTTAAATTTTGTAAGAGTAGCTGCCTCCACCAACTCCTTGGGCAGTGCATTTCAGATTTCAACCACACTCTGGGTGAATTCTTCCTCTAAATCTCTTGCCCCTCACTTTAAATGCAAGACTCCTGGATATTTTTCACCTCTGCCAAGAGGAAAAGTTTCTCACTATTTACCCTTTCAATGCCCCTTGTGATGTTGTATACTCAAGCTATTGACCCTTCTGCTCCAAGGAAAACAAGGACAGTCTATCCAGTCTTTCCTCACAGCTGAAATGCTGCATACCAAGCAACATCGTAGTGAGTCTCTCCTGCACCCACTCCAGTGCAGTCACATCCTTCCTATGGTGCTCCATCTGTGGTCTAGCTAATGTCTGACAGTTGTATCATAACCTGCTTTTGTATTCTATGCCCCAGCTAATGAAGACAAGTATCCTGTGTGCCTTCTGAACTGCCTTATCTACCTGTGCTACCTACAAGGATCTTAGTATACCAAGGTCCTTCTCTACTCAGTACTTCCTAGAATCCTGCCAAAGATTATGTATATCATAATTTTTTTAGTCCTTTCACACTTTTCAGGATTGAATTCCATCTGCCATTTCTCTGCCTACCTCACCAACTGATCATTCTATAACTGAAGACTATCCTACTCACTATTAACAACACTGTCAATTTTTGTGTCATCTGCAAACTTGCTAATCATACCTTTTTACATTCACATTTGGATCACTTGTGTATATATAACAAATAGTAAGGGTTCTAGCATTGATCCCTGCAATGTACCACTGGTCATACACTTCCAATTTCAAATACAAACCTCCACCATTGCCTTGTATCTCCTATCACCAACTCAATTTGCCAAATTGCTCTGAACCCCATGGGTTCATACCTTTTGCATCAGTCTCCCCTGTGGGATCTTGTCAAGTTCTGTGTTTCCTTATGAGGATGAACATTCCCTCAGTATGTACCTTGTCAAGCCTCCTCCCTGCCCCCCACCCCACCCCCACCCCTCTATATACTGTTAAATACAAAATTTTCTTTCAATGTTGGTAAACTCTACTGAGTGCTAGCTCATCCTTTCCTCATAAACAACCCCAGGAACGAAGCTAGTGAACTCTGAATTTCCTTCAATACAAATATGTTCCTCTATATGGTTTCTAAAAATTATTTGGAAGGATTTTGTGAAATTGAGATCTTCAACTTGCATCATTACTTGACCTGTACATTTCTGTATTGTGAAATATTATTTTTGGAATATTGTGCCTTTATTTAGTTGGCAGAATATTTCCTAGTCTACACACTCCACTCACATGATCATCTTCCCCTGGTATTAGTTGTCAGAACTATTTTCAAGCACTACATGAGTCACCAGTCTTATTTAGCACTCTGGTTCAAGGTTCTCACTATTTACTTCATTTGATGAATTGGATACTGATGTTATTTTGATTATTACAAAAAATATAATTTTCTAATCTATCAGATTTGAGTACCTTTGATTGTTCTAACACACTGGTCAGGACCAAGAATTATCTCAGTCAAGATACTAGGAATTGTTCTGAGTTGAGATAAACTGAAGTTTGAAATTTCAAGTAATAGTAGTTACAAAAAAAGCTACTGTCTTTTTAAACCACAAGATATTCCAAAGGATTTTACAGCTACTTAAATATTTGTCATAATTGTCATAGGATAGTAGGAAATGAGACCAATAGTGTGCTCAGCAGGATCCCATAACAGCATTGTAATGGCCAGATAATTTGTTTTGCTGATGTTAATTGAAAGATAATGGCTTGAAATAGAATTTCAAAGGGAAGCACTCATTGCACTCATACTGAGAAGACATTTTATTTGACTAAACGGACTTACTGAGCTACTGGTCAGTCCTAGTCAATTGCAATATCATAAAGTAAAGGTTTCGAGTCTTTGCTCTGTGTTGTATACTTCCAGTAGAGTACATTCCAGTAGGGTCACCAACTCTCTTCAATTGAAAATGACTCTCGCCTAAACCATCCGTTCAAGTTGCGTGCAAAAATGAAACCTTGAAATAACTTTATGATGCTGTGTCCATGTGTCTTGAAATGCTACTTCAATGGGACAACATTGTAATTGCTGGCCAAAAAATGATCCGTCCGGCTAACTCAATTCAGAGCAACTTGATAGTTGCTAGCAGGTGAGCTAGTTGCATGACAACAATGATAATGGAATTGTTGACTAATTATTTTATTCTACTGGGCAAATAAACCCCCAGTGGTGGAGTGCTGTGGGAACCCTGGGTCCAAAGTCACCTTTTCCTCCCAAACATGCTACAGCTGCTGCAGGCAATGGCACAAATTTCTTGTACACTATAATTAAAATACATTAATCTGGAGTAACAGCTGCAATAAAAGAATGCTTTCTAGACATATTACTGCGTGCATGCTAATGCCACAGAGAGCAGCTTCAGGCTTTCACAAGCAGAAGAGATTCCTCATATATCAAAATGTCTGTCACATTAACCTTCACTGGTTACATGAGTCCTCATAGCTATCTTGAACATGACTCCTGTGAAAATATCTAGGGTATACCCAACAACCACTACAAATAACCTGGCATATTGCCATATTTCTCTCAATTGAGAATGCCTATAACTTGTAAGATCACTTTATTTATGGGGCTGTAACTAAAGCTCAGCATAAACTTGTAACTAAAGAAGCAAGCAACATTAGAATATGAAAGCTTGAAGAGGGAATTCTAAAAGTTGAACATGCAGAATCAAAAAGGATTATGATCTCCATAATTTATACTTACGGTTAGAGCATCAGAAAATAAAAAAAATAGAAGCAGGAGCAGGCCATTTGGCCCCACATATCTGCTCCGGCATTCAATAGGATCATAGCTGATCTTTTACCTCAGTGCCACTTATAGAGTCATACAGAATCAGAAGCAGATTTATTATCACTGACTTGTATGTTGTGAACTTTGTTTTTCAGCAGCAGTACAGTGCAAAGACATAAAAATGACTATAAATTATAAAATAAATAGTTCAAAATAAAAGGAATAACAAAGTAGTGTTCATGGGTTCATGGACCATTCAAAAAATCTGATGGCGGAGGGGAAGAAGCTGTTCCTAAATTGTTGAGTGTGGGTCTTCAGGCTCCTGTACCTCCTCCCCAACGGTAGTAACAAGAAGAGGGCATGTCCCAGATGGTGATGGTCCTTGGTGATGGATGCTGCCTTCTTGAGGCACCGTCTCTTGAAGGTGTCCTAAGTGGTGGGGGAGGGTTGAGCCCATGATGGATTTGCCTGAGTCTACAACCCTCTTTAGCCTTTTGTGATCCTGTGCTTTGGAGCCTCCGTACCAGAGGAACTTGAAGCTGCTCACCCTTTCCACTGCTGACCCCTCAATGTGTGCTGGTGTGTATTCTCCCGACTTTCCCTTCTGGAAATCCACAATCAATTCCTTGGTCTTGCTGATGTTGAGAGCAACGTTGTTGTTACGACAGCACTCAACTAAACTACCTCACTCCTGTTTGCCTCCTTGTCACCACCTGAGGTTTTACCAACAACAGTGGTGTCATCTGCAAGTTTATAGATGGCTTTTGAGCTGTGCTTAGCCACACAGTCATGAGTGTAGAGAGAGTAGAACAGTGGGCTCAGCATGCATCCTTGAGGTGTGCCTGTGTTGATTGTCAGCGAGGTGGAGATGTTATTACCAATCTGCACTGACTGTGGTCTCCCACAGTCAGTACATGTATTTCCTGCATTAATCCCATCTCTCTTGATTCCCTTAATATCTAAAAGTATTTCAATCTGTCTTGGATATACTCAGCAACCAGTCCTCCACTGCCACCTTGGGTAAAGAATTTGAAAGACCAGTTTTTTCTTGTCTCACTCCTGAATGGCCAACTCCTTATTTTGAAATAGTTACCCAGGGTTAACATCTGTGGATAGAGAGAAGAGACCTGTACACTGTATGCTGGATGTGGTCTTATAATGAGACTATATAATGGGAGCAAGTGTCTCTGTTCTTACATGAAGGCCAACATATTGTTTGCCTTCCTAATTCCTTGCTGAACCTGCTGATTAATTTTCAGTGATTAGTGCACGAGGGTCCTTCTGAATAAAACCGCCATTCCTTGCTTCTACCCTGTCAAGCCCCATAAGAATTTTGTATGGTTTGATGAGGTTACTACTTCTAAACACAGGAAAGTGTAGGCCTGGTGTTCTTAATCTGTTCTTAAGAATCAATTTGGTGAACTTTTATTGGACTCTTTGTTTCACCAGTATATCCTGCCTTGGTTAGGGAGACCCCTGAACTATTCAGTGTGTTCCAGGTATGTTCTCACCAGGGCCCTGTATAATGATGGTAAGGCATCTTTAATCTTGTAAACTAATGGGCCTAAAGGCTGATAATCCCCCAGGCATCATGGCCTGCAATCTGGGGGGGTGCTACAGAAAATGTGAATGCATTGATTATCATCATCCAAGATACTCCAGGTTCTGGATCGGTTCCAGTGGTTTGGAAAAGAGAATGTATGAAACTCACAGGATAGATAAAAGGAAGCTAATGGACGTAGCATATTTGGATTTCCAAAAGACATTTGATAAGGTGCCTCACAAAATAATACTACGTAACGTAAGGGCTCATGAGGTTGATGGTTACAATATTATAGATTATGGCGATTATAATATTAGGATCATCCATGTTAGGATCTTGTCACAGCAACCAATCAAGTTACTGTTGGGACATGGTGTGGCACAGTGGTGCAGCTGATAGCGGCTGCGTCACATCTCCAGTGACCTGGACTCAATCCTGATCACCGGTGTGTCCATGTGGAGTTTGCACATTCTCCTGCTTACTGTGTAGGTTTCTACTAGGTGTTCTGGTTTCCCCCCCATATCCCAAAAGTCTGAGGAATGGGAGGTTAATTGACTGCTCTAAATTCCCCATAGTGTGAGGTGTGTGGTAGAATCTGGGAGGTGAAAAATAGAGGGAACTGTGGACACAATAAAATGGATTAGGGTAGGATTGGTAGAAAATAGGTGTTGATGATCAGTACAGACAATGGGCTGAAGGCCTGTTTCTATGCTGTAACTCTCTATGACTATTATTGTGTTCCCATTTCTTGTATTTGGTCATTTGAACTGAATATTGTGCCATGTTTTGTTATGGATTAAAGTGCAGAGTACCAGTGTATAATGTAACTGGGACAATGCTTACAGTTCAGCAGGTAGCTGAGCTTCCACGTCTATATTATAGGGGGTTGGTTCCTGATTACTTATGTACAGGATTGTCTGAGAGACACCTGCCACTGCCACTCATGGCAATACACTGCCACTTATCATTGCACAACAAACCATCCGCTAGAGGAACTCAGTGGGTCGAGTAGCATCCATGGAGGGGGTGGGGTGGGAAGGAATTGTCGACATTTCAGGTTGACACCCTCTAACAGACCGCCACTTATCATTGTAGTAGTTTCTGGCTGGGGTCACTCTTTGTCCATTCTCAGAGTACAGTCTTTGATTGTACCTCCTGTCCCAGAGATTAGCTGCTGGGTTGTGGGATATGTGAAGAAGAGTAGAAGTGTGAGGTTATTCATTCAATAGGAATTATAGAAAACTAAGATCATTGTTTAAGTAGTTTAGTGCTATTAAGTGTTGCTCTTTAGAAAGGACTAAGAGTTCCTGCACCAGAAATACAAAGTCAACATGTAGGCAAAGCAAATAATTAAGGAGGCAAATAAAATGTTGGCCTTGATTGCTAGGGACATGGAGTACTAAAGGAACAATTTTGCAGGGCCTGGCTGAGACCACACCTGAAATATTGAATCCCGCATTATAGCCACTTGGGTTACGGCAATTTGCTCTTATAGAATTCACAAATCCTACCCAAAAATCCGAGATAAGGAATAAAATTCACTCTTAATGGAAGTTATGTGGGGAAATTAAATAAACACAAAATATGAAAGAAACAACAAATTTTGTTTGCATTTTTCAACTTTCATTTCTTGGCACGTGCAGATAATATGGTGATTTTTTTCGTAGTGCAGCGGGTTCATTTTGTCTTCTGGTAGATTTTTTTTACCCTCATCGTGTCTGAAACGTGGCCAGCAACTTTAAGTGCAAGTTCTAAACCTGAACGACCACTGCTATTTGTTACGAATTATATCATTAAACTGTTTTACCTGTATTTGGTCTGGGTTTAAAAGTGTACATCTCCATTCAAACTTAAGGCTGAAAGGTGATAAGCATCTGCAGCTGCTTGTGTCTTCATATGCAGCCGCCAGCCACTGAAGAGGTTGCCTTGTCAGTTTCCAAAGCAAATCTCTTGTGGTCCCACCGCTGTGAACCAGAAGCTTTGGTACTCACCTTTACTGTTGAGAGAAGAACATTCCATAGGTACTCATCTCCACTTTATATCATGAGATTCAATGGGAAATTGTGTTTCTTGTTATGGAAAATCATGATATGAGCGGTTTTCTTGGAGCGCAACCCCTCTGTAATGCAGGATTCAGTGCTTGGACCACTGGTATTCACAATTTATATATATGATAATTAAATGTATTCTCTCCAGGTTTGTGGATGATACAAACTGGTTGAGAGTGTGAACTGTGAGAAGGATGCAGGAAGGCTCCTGAGTGATTTGAACAGGTTGAGTGAGTGGGCATGGCAGATCAGTATAATGTGGATAAATGCAAGGTTATCCACTTTGGTGGCAAACCAGAAAGGCAGAGATAATCCGAATGGCAAGAGATTAGGAAGGGTGGGGGGTGGTGAAGTGAGACATGAGTGTCCTTGTGTAGCAGTCACTGAAAGTAAGCATAGAGGTATAGAGCATGGATAAACGGGTAAAATGTATGTTGGCGTTCATGACTCGACCACAGAGGTAGTGATGATGCTGTAATTGTACAGGGCCTTGGTGTGACCACACCGTGAGTATTATGTGCAGTTTTGATCTCCTTATCTGAGAAAGGATGTTCTTATTGTGGATTGAAGGCTCACCAGCCTGATTCCTGGATGGCTAGGCTGACGTATAAAAAAAATCATGTGATAGGGCTTATATTCGCCAGAGTATATGAAATTCTTAAAATCCTGATGGGGCTGGATTCAGGAAGGGTGTTCCCAGTGGTGGGGAAGTCCAGAACTGGGGGTCGCAGCCTAACAATAAGAGGTAAGCCATTTAGGAGTAAGGTGGTGACAGTGTAGTCACTCTACAGTTGTTTAGTAACAAGCTGGAAACATAATTTGGTCTTAGTCAGACTAAAAGGTCAGACAGTGGATTTTTAAATAATAAAGCTAAATTCTGAGTTAGCGAAGGGCATACTGAGGTTGCAGGACAAATTTTGTCTATAAATTCTATCCATTTGCCATGCACCTGCTCAGCATATTTCTGTCATTATTGCTAAAATTTCTTTATAATTTCACTGAAAGTGGGTCAAAACCAAACCGAAGAAACTCTTCTGGATATGTAAAAACATTTGATTAATCCAATGATTTATAATCAAATTATGAATTGTTTGAAAGCATTGATACTTCAATTGTTTTAGCCTGTTTAACATTTCATGTTTTGTAAAGTCTTGAGATGAAACATCAAAAAATGTATTTAATTATTTCAGATTAATGGTATTGTGCAAACTAGTGCACAGTATTCTCAGTTCACATTGAATAAGCATGTTTTCTTGTTTCATAACGTATACAGAAATGAGTATATTTCATGGGATGACTGCCTTCTAAACACTTTAGACATTCTTATCACAGGGTGACAGGCAATTCTATTAGCCTCACTCCCATGGCCAGAGACCCAGTTCTCTCTTTTACTGTTAGCCCTACTCCCTGATGTAGTGACCTGGTGGCTCGCGTTTGGTGGCCTTCTCTCTCACAGGCTTAATAGAAAAGACCAGCAATATCAGAGCCCAACCAAAATGTAGGATGATAGCAAGGGGAGATGTGTGGTCCCCTTTCACTTCCTCTTTACGTGTGCTGAATTTTCTTCTTGTGTTTTATCTCTACAAATACAAAATTCTGTGAAATTGTGATCTCTGTTATATGTAAGTTACTTGTTATAGTTTCTTTAGAAGTAGCTTTAACTTTGTAAATTGAATGTCCATTCTACACTGCTAACCTGTGTAAATGAAAATATGGCTAGAGTATGTAGGCTAAACAATATCATCCTTTTTGTACCATTGTCCAAGGTTATTTTGAGTTTTTCATGTCAAGTCTAGACATTTGTTTATATATGCAGTATGAAACCGTGTATAATGAAGTCATGCCAAGCTCAGGATACGTTTTCAAAGTCCCCTTAACTTGTGAGAAATAATAAACTGTTAGCCAGCTCAGCTCATTCAGACTAATCATTGTAAGATCACTATGGCATTATAGAATTAGCAAATGTAAAAAAGAACAAAACCCTTTTTTAGTTCATGGTCCGAGAAACAGCATCTGATAATAGGCATTCTTTTTAAAGCATTGTTGATTAAGAGTTAAAAATTGGCCAGGTCTGCTGTGACTTCTCCTGCACTTCTTTTCAATGACACTCAAAATCTTTTATGTTACTTTTGCAACTATTCTTTGTGGTGAACTCCTCATCCAAATATCAGCAACTCTGATGGTGTAGCATTCCTTCAGGGCTGCACTGGAATGCCAGTCTAGAATACAGTGGCATGCAAAAGTTTGGGCACCCCTGGTCAAAATTTCTGTTATTGTGAATAGCTAAGCGAGTAAAAGATGACCTGATTTCCAAAAGGCATAAAGTTAAAGATGACACATTTCTTTAATATTTTAAGCAAGATTACTTCTTTATTTCCATCTTTTACAGTTTCAAAATAACAAAAAAGGAAAAGGGCCCAAAGCAAAAGTTTGGGCACCCTGCATGGTCCATACTTAGTAACACCCCCTTTGGCAAGTATCACAGCTTGTAAACGCTTTCTGTAGCCAGCTAAGAGTCTTTCAATTCTTGTTTGGGGGATTTTCGCCCATTCTTCCGTGCAGAAGGCTTCTAGTTCTGTGAGATTCTTGGGTGGTCTTGTATGCACTGCTCTTCTGAGGTCTATCCACAGATTTTTGATGACGTTTGGGTTGGGGGCCTGTGAGGGCCATGGCAAAACCTTCAGCTTGTGCCTCTTGAGGTAGTCCATTGTGGATTTTGAGGTGTGTTTAGGATCGATATCCTGTTATAGAAGCCATCCTCTTTTCATCTTCAGCTGTTTTACAGACAGCGTGATGTTTGCTTCCAGAATTTGCTGGTATTTATTTGAATTCATTCTTCCCTCTACCAGTGCCACTGGCTGCAACACAAGCCATGATCGATCCACCCCCGTGCTTTCATGAAAAGATGTGTTCTTTTCATGAAATTCTGTACCCTTTTTTCTCCAAACATACCTTTGCTTATTGCGGCCAAAAACTTCTATTTTAACTTCATCAGTCCACAGGACTTGTTTCCAAAATGCATCAGGCTTGTTTAGATGTTTCTTTGCAACCTTTTGAAGCTGAATTTTGTGGTGAGGATGCAGGAAAGGTTTTCTTCTGATGACTCTTCCATGAAGGTCATATTTGTGCAGGTGTCGCTGCACAGTAGAACAGTGCACCACCACTCCAGAGTCTGCTAAATCTTCCTGAAGGTCTTTTGCAGTCAAACGGAGGTTTTGATTTGCCTTTCTAGCAATCCTACGAGTAGTTCTCTCGGAAAGTTTTCTTGGTCTTCTGGACCTCAACTTGACCTCCACTGTTCCTGTTAACTGCCATTTCTTAATTACATTATGAACTGAGGAAACGGCTACCTGAAAACGCTTTGCCATCTTCTTATAGCCTTCTCCTGCTTTGTGGGTATCATTTATTTTAATTTTCTGAGTGCTAGGCAGCTGCTTAGAGGAGCCCGTGGCTGCTGATTGTTGGGACAAGGTTTGAGGAGTCAGGGTATTTATAAAGCATTGAAAGTTGCATCACCTGGTCTTTCGTAATGATGACTGTGAACAAGCCATAGCCCTAACAAGGGAATGAAGGTCTGAGACCTTGGTAAAAGTTATCTGAGAGCTCAAGTCCCTTGGGGTGCCCAAACTTTTGCATGGTGCTCCTTTCCTTTTTTCACTCTAAAATTGTACAGAACAAAGGTTTAGATGGGGCAGAGTTTGTTAGGTGTGTCCAGGACGGATTCCTGTCACAGTATGTTGACAGACCGACTAGAGGGAATGCCATATTAGATCTAGTATTAGGTAATGAACCAGGTCAGGTGACAGATCTCTCAGTGGGTGAGCATTTGGGGGACAGTGACCACTGCTCCATAACCTTTAGCATTGTCATGGACAAGGACAGGATCAAAGAAGACAGGAAGATATTTAATTGGGGAAAGGCAAATTAGGAGGCTATAAGGCAAGAACTTGAGAGTGTATATTGGGATGACATTTTTGAAGAGAAATGTACTATGAAGATGTGGTGGATGTTCAGGGATCTCTTGCAGGATGTTAGGGATAAATTTGTCCCGGTGAGGCAGAGAAAGAATGGCAGGGTGAAGGAACCATGGGTGATGAGAGGTGGAACAACTAGTTAGGAAGAAGAAGGCAGCATACGTAAGTTGTAAGCAGCAAGGATCAGATAGGGCTCGTGAGGAATATAGAGTAGCAAGGAAGGAACTTAAGAAGGGGCTGAGGAGAGCAAGAAGGGGACGTGAAAAGGCTTTGGCGAGTAGGGTTAAGGAGAATCCCAAGGCTTTTTTCTCGTATGTGAAGAACAGAAGGATGACGAGAGTAAAGGTAGGACCGATTAGAGACAAAGTTGGGAAGATGTGCCTGGAAGCTGTAGAAGTGGGTGAGGTTCTCAATGAATACTTCTCTTCAGTGTTCACCAAGGAGAGGGGTCTTGATGACGCTGAGGATAGCGTTGGTAAGGTTAATGTTCTAGAGCATGTAGATATCAAGAGAGAGGATGTGTTGGAGCTGTTAGAAAATAGTAGGACATATAAGTCCCCGGGGCCTGACAGAATATTCCCCAGGCTGCTTTGCGAGGGGAGGGAGGAGATTGCTGAACTGTTGGCTAGGATCTTTGAGTCCTTGTTGTCCATGGGAATGGTACCGGAGGATTGGAGGGTGGCAAATGTTGTCTCCTTATTCAAAAAAGGTAGTAGGGATAGTCCAGGGAGTTACAGACCAGTGAGCCTTACGTCTGTGGTGGGCAAGCAGTTAGAAAGGATTCTAAAAGATAGGATCTATGAGCATTTAGAGAACCATGGACTGATTAGGGACAGCCAGCATGGCTTTGTGAAGGGAAGATCTTGCCTGATAGGGTCCTTTGAGGTGACCAGGAAGATTGATGAGGGTAGTGCAGTAGATGTGTTCTACATGGATTTTAGTAAGGCGTTCGACAAGGTTCCACATGGTAGACTTCTTCAGAAGGTTCAGAGGGCAAGGGATCCAGGGAAGCTTGGCTATGTGGATTCAGAATTGGCTTGCCTGTAGAAAGCAGAGGGTTGTGGTGGAGGGAGTGCAGTCAGGTTGGAGGGCTGTGACTAGTGGTGTCCCACAAGGATTGGTTCTGGGACCTCTACTTTTCATGATATTTATTAATGACTTGGATGGTGGAAGGGTGGGTTAGCAAGTTTGCAGAGGACACAGAGGTCAGTGGTGTTGTGAATAGTGTGGAGGGCCGTCAAAGCTGACAGAGGGATATTGATAGGATGAAGAGCTGGGCTGAGAAGTGGCAGATGGAGTTCAGTCTGGAGAAGTGTGAGGTGGTACACTTTGGAAGGACAAACTCCAAGGCGGAGTATAAGGTTAATGGCAGGATTCTGGGGAGTGTGAAGGAGCAGAGGGATCTGGGGGGGCCATATCCACAGATCACTGAAAGTTGCCTCACAGGTGGATAAGGTAGTGAAGAAAGCTTATGGGACGTTAGCTTTCATAAGTTGTGGGATCAAGTTTAAGAGCCGCAAGGTAACGATGCAGCTCTACAAAACTCTGGTTAGACCACACTTGGAGTACTGTGTCCAGTTCTGGTTGCCTCATTATAGGAAGGATGTGGAGGCGTTGGAAAGGGTGCAGAGGAGATTTATCAGGATGCTGCCTGGATTGGAGAGTATGGATTACGAGGAGAAACTAAGGGAGCTAGGGCTTTACTCATTGGAGAGGAGGAGGATGAGGGGAGACATGATAAAGGTATACAAAATATTAAGAGGAATAGATAGAGTGGACAGCCAGCGCCTCTTTCCCAGGGCACCAATGTTCAATACAAGAGGGCATGGCTTTAAAGTAATGGGTGGGAAGTTCAAGGGAGATATCAGAGGGAGGTTTTACATCCAGAGAGTGGTTGGTGCATGGAATGCGCTGCCTGGGGTGGTGGTGGAGGCTGATATGTTGGTCAAGTTCAAGAGATTGTTAGATAAGCATATGGAGGAAATTAAAATAGGGGGATATGTGGGAGGAAGGGGTTAGTTAGTCTTAGGCGTGGTTTAAAGGTCAGCACAACATGGTGGGCCGAAGGGCCTGTATTGTGCTGTATTGTTCTATGTTTCTAAAAATAATACACTAATCTTGCTTAAAACGTTTAAAAGAACTAATCTTTAACTTTATGACTTTTGGCGATCAGTTCATCTTCTACTCACTTAACTATTCACAGTAACAGAAATTTTGACCAGGGGTGCCCAAACTTTTGCATGCCACTGTATATGTTCAAGTTAATGAAATGGAGCTTGAACCTTTGAATCAATCAGAGGCAGTAGTGCCACCACTGAACAACAAGGACGAATGTAAATTCTTTTGTAGGAGAGTTTATGACCCTAAATTTTAATACATAATTCAGATTTTTTTTCTTTGTCCATCGAAAGCATGATATCCTTCTAGCTAACTGGTTGACTGGTTGTCACTGATGAACTGGAAGTTATACGAACAGTCATTCAGCATTGAAAAATTCAAATTGACTGCAATGAAATGTTTGCAGTAACTGATAGAACAGAATGTTCTTGCTAATACTGAAGTACATTTTTGCAGTAAATGAAGAAATGTTATGACACACTAGTCATTTCCTGCAGCAAAATCGTTTCTACTTCTCATTAAAGGAATATATTTTGGAATTACTCCATTCATGTAATGTGGAGTTACCTTCAGACATGCCGTGGCACTGAGTTATGAGGAATAAGGAGGATGTCAAGTCTTGTTTTTAGAAATATTTCAGTTCTGTGCCCACCCTGAATTAGCTAATTCAAAAACAAAATACTCCCTAACTGCTGGAAATCTTAAAAAAAACATAAAAATGCTGGAATAGCTCAGCAGGTCAGGCTGGAGAGAGAGGGAAAGTTAACATTTCGTGTTGATGAAGTATAAAATGTTTAAAATTCACATTTTTTTACAATGCAGCAATAAAGGAAGGAAAGACTAGAGGGAAGGCCCTCCATCTCTGCAATTTACATTTGATTTCTAAATGTCCCTCTGTCATCTCGAAATTAATTTTCCCCTTTTGTCCGCTGTAAGTAACACAGTGCCACGAGGTCGATTCGAACAAATACCTTTCTTAGCAGTGCACCGCTAGGAGAATTCTCTTCAGCACTCACTAAGAGTCGCTTCCCGAGTTCTCTCCGCACAAAGGGCAGACAGACATTTATACAGGAATTGTCACGCACATCCCATGCAAACGGCGCCGCAAGTTTCGGTCAAGCTATAGAGATCCCGAGACAGCTATCACACCTCTTGTCTTAGTATAATTGAGTTATAATCAAGGCATTCAAAGGCAAGTATCACCCTTCATTGTTCAGACCAAGCCTTCACCTCGATGTTAATTACACCCAGTATCGCCACTGTCTGACATATCGGAATGGTCCGTTACCCGAAACAAAGGCAGTTAACATTCCAACCTAACTAGTGGGTCAGCAGCTTGCTAGTCCTTGCTAGAGAAATATAAATGCATACATATATATTTTGTTTACCAGTTATAAGTATGGTTGCAATTCTTAACCCTTCACTTCCTCACCTCGTTATGATGAAAGTTCATGGACCTGAAACATTAACTGTTGCTGCCTGACCTGCTGAGTGTTTCCAGCATTTTATATTTTTGTTTACGTTCTGGATAATCGGAACAAAATTTGTAGGGTTCCTGTTGGGATTATGTCCTGCATGAGCTTTGGTGTTACTGAGGGTAAATTCATGTTTAGCTGTGATCTCAGTTCCCATTTAAGTCATTTAGAGCATTAAAGGGCTTGCAGTAGTGCCCTGGAAGCTGGATCTGATGCAGCTTTTAGGGATGAAATGTAGAATAGATAGATTTACGCAAAATATAATTGCGAGTGTTTGGATTCATTTCATTGCAATGAGTCTCAGAATGTGGGAATATTTGACGTTAACTTTCTGTTTTTCCTTTGCAGTGTTGTGCAATCCATCAGGACAAGAAAATGAACCACCAGCTCAAGTCCCTGTGCCAACCCCAATCCCAACCCCAATTCCAACCCCACCTTCCACTACTATGCCAGCCTCAGCCTCTGCTCCAGCCCTACCCCAGCCTCCCACACCTCCAGGTCCTGGCCAACCACAACTGGAAGAGCTGATTCAGCAGAGCCTGTGGAATCTGCAGCAACAGGAACAGCACCTCCTCATGCAAAGACAGGTCAGTTACCACAGTTGGCAACAGTCAGTGGATCAGTCCGGGCTTTGCCCAGGAAAGTAAGCTCTTTGTGCTTGCATACTTATTTGCTAGTGTTTCCATTAGAAACCTGAGCAGTGGATCTACTGGTGCACATGCTCTTAAACAATCTGGATGAAGGGTGATCTGAATGAGAGGATAAAAATGATAAATGGATTCGATAGAGAAAATATTTACTCCAGTAGGAGCATCCAAAACAAGAAAGGCACAGTTTGGATATTGGCTATTTCAGAATCATACAGGGTAGCAGAAATCTGAAGCTCTCTTCCCAGAAAGAGCTGTGGATGCCAGGAGTTTGTTGACTTTTTAAAAATTGAGAGCAGTAAATTTTGATTAGGCAAAAGTGTGGAGGGATTTAAATCAACAGATTGTATATGGAAAACAGCTTTAATGAAGTATAGTGTCCTAGGGCCCTTCAACCAAACTGTTCGTCATACAAAATTCATGGGTGAGTCACTGATGAATGGAGTGTCCAAGTTCTGTTCTTTCTTGTCATCACAGCCTACTTGCCACACTACATAATTTGAAAGGACAGGACATGGTAGCAATAATTTGTTAAAGGATGGAGTGTGATACAAGACAGCTGACAATTGGAGATTGTAGAGAAGAAGAAAAGCAGTGGTGTGGAGGTGGCAATCATTTAAAATGGGGAAAACAAAACTAGCAATTCTTGCTGTGACCCTACATCGGAAATGCCTTTTTTACATTTCTTTTTCATCTCTAATGGAACTGTTTATTTTTCCTCAGGAGCAGATAACTGCAGCGATCGCCTTGGCAATGGAACAGCAAATTCAGAAGCTTCTGTCAGAGACGCAGCTGGACATGACCGAATTTGACAGTCTTTTACAGCCAATTATTGACACCTGTACCAAAGATGCCATTTCTGTATGGTACCTTTTATCTTGTTCTGAACATGCAGTCTTTTTGCTGGAATGGCATTAATCCAATCTTTATATTTAGCTCTGGGTTAAAAGAAATGAAATTGACAACTTGGCTAAATACTGCATTTTTAGTTGCAGTGGAATTAAAGACATTCAGACTGATGGGCTTTATGATGCAGTGAGGGGCAGAATTTAAAGCTACTTTCATCATAACTTATGATGTTGAGGCAAACAGTTTGGATATGTCCAGACCCTAAAATGTGTTATCCAGCAGTAGCTGGGGCTGAAATTCCATTACTATGATCAGTAATGTTGGAATGTGCTTGTGTACATGGACATTCAGAGTTGGCAGTAACCACATATCTACAGTTATATTATGGGCTTTCACATGGAGAATTATGGTCATTTGTCAAATGTGCCACCCATGCTCCAGTTTGTGATGGCACAGAACAGATCAGATCAGAAAATATAACATGATTACCACCATTGCAGCCATTTTGGTAGTATCTTATCTTATAATTACTTGACTTTTCTTTTGAGGATTGCCACAGCTTTAGCAATACCGAAGCAAATGAGTGTGTTTTGTTACATCTTACTTATTTTTCTCCTTTTGGGAAGAGTTCCATCTAAACCAGTATGTTTTAATATTACATCATTGTGTATTATAATTGTTCTCACCACAATCACCAGAAATAACTGTAGCCATCTGCAGATTACTCATGTGTCAAATAATTCAAATTTGCCTCTCGGGATCTCCCAGAGTGAGAGAACATTTAGACTGCTAAAGCTCTTGTGTTTTTCAGTTTGGGTAGACTTGATGTGCAAATGTACTGAGCAAGCATTGTCCATTTACCAGAATTTTAATGATATCTGATATATTGCATAAAATTCAACTACTGCTGTAAATATTGTCGTGCCAGTAACTTACTGGTACTTGGACCGAATCCAGTAATGTCTTCCACCAATCTGATCCTTCACTTTCCACCCATAATACCATAAAAAATGCTAATGCAAAATTGCGTTGTTCAAATGAGAATAATTGTAGATTCTCATGATATTTTCTGGTGCCTGTTGTTTGAGCATCTTAATTATCACAAAAGACCACTGTTTGGAGTATAGTTGAATAGAGCAAATGACACAAAGAAGATCACTGCAACCCCCTGAAACTTCATCACAACTTAATGAACACAGTTCTTTTTAATACGTAGTAGCTCAGCTCTAAGGTAACATTCACTTCCTGATTTTAAAAAAAAAGGGAAAAGCTGCCAAAAGAAATAAAAAAAAAAAGGATATTGGCAGTTTTTTACTCAGAAAAATGTTAAAGGTGGCCCTTGCTTTTAAGTTCTTTCTAACAATTGACATGGCCAGGCTCTCCGTAATTTGTTAATCATCTTATTCCTTATTTCTTTAGGCTGGTAAGAACTGGATGTTTAACAATGCAAAAACCCCTCAGCATTGTGAGCTGATGTCTGGTCATCTGAGGAACCGAATCACAGCTGAAGGAGCCCATTTTGAACTGCGGCTCCATCTAATCTACTTGATAAATGATGTACTTCATCACTGGTTAGTATCTTAAGTACATTACTGAAGATATCCAAAGTTGGAGGCATAGGTGGAGACAGAAATTGGGTTGGGAAGTAATCCAGGACCTATCTGGATTCAAGTAAGAGTTCCAATGCTACCCAGATTTATTCCATTCTCCGGAATCCCTCATCATTTTTCAATATTATAACAGTTCATCAAACAACGGAGCTGTTGAGCTGAGCACCTTTTCCATCTTGCTATTGCATGAAATGAGGATATTTGGGTAAATCCTACGTGATCAGTTGCAAATCCCAACTGTACAATTGTGGCAGACACCAAAGAGGTGAAGCTGTCTTCTACAAGAAGGGAATTGTAAAGGTACTGGGTATCTTGTTCAATCTACAACTTTGCACAGCACAGTATAGTGCCTGGGAGCAGGGACAGGTGAAAAATGCAACTAGTACTTGCATGTCAAGCTAGCTGTTTGCATATCTTGCCATTCCACATTGCTGAGTTGTCCATATCATGTGTATATAGCTCTTCTGGCCGTAAAAGCCTTGGTATAATTCTGTATTGGACAACTATTCTTTCTGAGCTGCATTGTTTGTGTTGAGTTAGTTTCTTAACCCAAAATGCCAAATGGAGGGTGGTAATATTTTGAGATTAACTGCCACTTTTGTTCTACCCAGTATATGAACTCACCTTGAATACATCTGAACAGTAAGCACTGCCATGATAGTCCAAGAAACTGTTTCCAAACAGGAGCTACAGATTAGGAGGAATAATACTTGTCTTTGCAGAATGAAGTATGTATGTAGGTGGAAGTCAGATAGATCCTTATGTTCATATTTGGGATCTGGATGTCACTGGCAAGGCCAGCATTTATTTCCCCATCTTTTTTTGCCCTTGAGAAAGTGGTTGTGATTTGCCAGCTTGAATTGCTAAAGTCCTTTTGGTTCAGGCACTTCCAACGTGCTGTTGGGTGTGGAGTCCCAGGATTTAGACACATTGACGATGAAGGACAGATAATACTTTGCCAAGTGAGGGTTATGTGGAGGGGATCCTACAAGTGTTGGTGCTCCCATTCGCCTGCTGACCTTTTCCTTCATGGTGGTGGAGGTCACGGTAGCGGTCACAGGATTGGGAGATGCTGTCAGAGTAGTCTTGGGCAAGTCACTACTGTGCATTTTGCAGATGGTACTGCAGCCACTGTGTGGAGGGAACAAACATTTAGAATAGTTGATAGAACACCAATCAAGTGGGCTGCTTTGTCCTGCATAGTGTTGACTCCTTGAGAGTTGTTGGCACTGCATTTGTTCAAGCTGGTAGAATATTCCATTCCGCTCCTGACCTGTGCCCTTGGGTGTCAGAGGTGAGTCAGTCGCCACAGGATAACCAGCCTCTGACCTGCTCTAATATCTATGGTATTTCTGAGGCTTCCCCAATATCTGGTCATTGGTGACACCCACAATATCAATAATGGGGGACTTGACAATGGAATGTTATTGAATGTCAAGGATAGTTGGTTAGATTCACTCTTGTTGGAGATGGTCGTTGCCTGGCTCGAACGTTCCTTGCTCTCAGTCCATGCCCGAATGTTGACTAGTTCTTGCTGCACACAGGCCTGGCTTGCCTCTTGCTGAGAAGTGCGAATGCAAATACACATCACACAATCATCAGCAAACATCCCCACTTGTCACAGAAACAGGCTCTTTAGCCTACTATGTCTGTGCTGACCAACAGGTACCCATCCCATTTTCCAGGACTTGGCAATTCATTTGCTTGTCCAGATACCTGTTAAAAGTTGTCGGGCAGTGTGTTCCAGACTCCAACCACCCTCTGGGTGAAAAAAATTCTTCCTCACATCCTTTCTAAATTTCCTACCTCTTACCTTCAGTCCAAGCCATCTGTCTGTATATGCCTGGTATCATAGCGGAAGGGAGGTTAATGATGAAGCAGGAGATGGCTGAGCCTAGGACACTGCCCTGAGGAACTCTTGCAATGATATTCTGGGGCAGAGGTGACTCATCTCTGCCAATCTCAGCCACACTTTGTGCGACTTTATGATTGCAGCCACTGGAGTGTTTTCCCTTTTGATACCCATTGACTTCATTGATTACTTATTATGACACAGTAGGTGACCATTAGAGCCATGAGTTCATGATGCCTTCCATTCTTTTCTCATATCCCTGTAGTTTGTGACTTATTCTCTCTCACATATCCTCCACCTCCCTTTTGATTTGTTTTGAAACGTACTTACACTCAGTGACAATTTACCATAGCCACTTATCTACCAGTGTGCTTTTGGGGTATGGGTGGAAGCCAGAGATTCCGCAAAAACTCAGGCAGTCACAGGAAGAATGTGCAAACTCCACACAGACCGCACTGAGGTTAGAATTGGACTCAGGTCCCTGGAGCTGTGAGGTAGCAGCACTAATTGCTGTGCTGTTGGGCTACCTTCATCTATTTGGCATTTCTGGTTAAACATAGTTGTGACTGCTTCATCCTTTAACACTCAAAAGATGGACTCTGCCATCGAGGATGGGGGTGTCCTTGGAGCCTCTTCCTTCAATTTAATTGTCCACCACCATTCACAATAATGTGGTATGACTGCAGAACTGTGATCTGATCTGTTAGTTGTGAGATCACTTATTTATGTCTATTGCACATTGTTTAGTGCACATGTAATCGTATATTGCAGTTTCACTAGGTTGTCACATTATTTGTTAAGAATTCTTATCGAGCCATGGTTCATATACTTAAAAAGATATCATTTTATGTAAAATGTTTAATAACTTCATTAGCATAAGCTTAAATTTTATTGAGTAATTAGTTCCGAGTGAGTATTTGTTCTGAAGTTCTTGTGCTCAAACTGTACGAATTGTGGTAAGATGACACAGCTTCTGCTAGTTTGCCAGTGAGCACAACCTGTGCACCACCCAAAGGCTGAAACACTGTTTTGAGCTCCCAGGCGATGATAGGACAAAGAGTTTGTTAACTAAAATACTTCATACATAATTAATTTGTATATGATGTATGCGTACACAAACATTCCAATTCTGTTGTAAGTAACTGAATTGTTTCCTTGGGCCTTAGTAACTTACCCTTCCTGTGTGTTTTATGTACACAGTCAACGAAAACAAGCTCGAGACCTGCTCGCAGCCCTACAGAAAGTTGTGGTCCCCATTTACTGCACCAGCTTCCTTGCAGTGGAAGAGGACAAACAACAGAAGATTGCACGGGTAATTTTCCCTACCTCCATAAGTCAACTTATTTCTGAGAAGGATAGTGAGGTGTTGTTCCTTATTTTAGTTAATATTTTAGAAAAATACATCAAAACATTTACATGTTGTAGCTATTAAAATGTATTTTGTTATCAGAGCAACAAACAATCTGCCGGGGGAGCTCAGTGGGTTGAGCAGCTTCTGTGGGGGGAAAAGAATCATTGACATTTCAGGTCGAAACCCTGCATCTGGACTAAGAGTGGAGAGGGGAGATAGCCAGTATAAAGAGGAGAGGAGGGAGTGGTGAGACGCAGTCCAGAGCTGATTGGTGGACAGAGTGGGGGAGGGGGGTGGGGCGCGGGCATGGGAGGTGAAGGATGACAGATAGATTGAGCCAGGGAGGGGAAGGGGAGGGGTGGAGTTGGGGGAAAGGGGCAGGTGGGTGATAGATGGAGGCAGACACAAAAAAAGAGGCTGACGGAGCCAAGTGGTTGGTGGGGGGAGGGTGAAGGTGGAGACAGCTGGTGGAGGGGGATAAGGAGGAACACAAAGGCTCCTAGTACTGGAATCCGACAAGTAAAGAAGGTTATAATGGGACCCATTAGTGGAGTGCTGAATGGCAGATGGAACCAGAACCAAATAGGGGAGGGGAGGAAGAGCTGGTGGATGAAATGTGTGGGTGGTAAGTGGATGGGAGGGGGATGAATATGGATAATGGGGGGTATGGGGAAAGGACAAAAATAGGGGGACTGGAGGTGGATTGGAAATGGGGGGGGGGGGGGTGGGGGCTACGGGTGTGGGTAACGCTGTATGTGAACATTACCTGAAATTGGAAAATTCATTGTCCATTCCATTGGGTTGTAAACAACCCAGGCGGACCCCACGGACTTTCCCCCCACAGATGCTTCTTGATCCACTGCAGTCTCTTGTGTCTCAGTTGCATTGGGAACTGCTTGGTACTGGATAAAATAAATGTGAACTATGTGAGAAACTGAAACTTTTTGTTAAAATGAGATGATGTGTCATTTGAAAAAGATATTTGAAGGTATAAAAGAATGGAACAAGATAGATTGATATCATCTTCCCAGAAATTGTGTTATACAGGTATAAAATTAAAGTGTTACATAGAGCAGGAGGAAAATTCTCACAGAGAGCTGAAAGCCTGTGGAATGCAAAACTAGATTTGGAGATGAATGCAAACAGGGCAATTTTTATGAACGGATTGGTAAAGTAGTTGAAGGAAAAGAGAATAATGATCTGAGAGCAGGAAAGGCACTAAAATTAGGACCTACATCAGAGAGAAACATAAGCTATTTTCATTTTGTATGTTTTGTGTAATTAATGTGATTCCTAATGTCTTGGATTGTGTGTAATTTTGAGCCCTCTGCAAGGTGAGACTAGGAAGTGAAAAGTGTAGAGAGAATACCATATCTATTGGGATGAATGTAAAGGTACAAAAAAATCAAATAAGAGTCTTTCTTGAGTGGTACCTACCCAGTACCCCCACCCCCTCCAGTTTGCAAGGATCACAGAGTAATGGGAAGCAGATTGTGCTTCTGCCCTTGAAATTTGCAAAAATTAAGGTCAGGAAAAAAAAAAATCACTTGAGATTAAGTGAAACAATCCCTTTTTGTCCATTCCCTATGAAACAATCCTATATCTGGGGGGCAATAGAATGGAAAAACATACCATGGTGCTGCAGTGCTGGTATGAGGTGGTGTAACATCAAAGTATCATCCTACAGGCTGATACTATGTGGGCTGGAAAACACAGCTGCTCACTCAGTGGGTAATCTATCTAAACCATGTCATCACACCAAGAGCTGATTTTCTTTTACCCTTTCAGAAATTGGAGGAATCCAATCAAGGCACTGGGTTGGCAGCCTGTTACAAAGTACAAATATCACAGTGAAGTGTGGCCATTCGGTTCCTTTAACTGTGAATGGCCATAGTTTTCAGTGCGCAAAGCAGAAGGAGATAAAATCGTTAAATATTCTTTGAAGTATTTTAATCAATTTGATAAAAAGCAATATGTCTTTCAAGTGGCAAGATTCTATCTCAGTCTTCCGTTCAGTATAGAAGATTAGTCCAGGAAGTATGAGACAAAATTGGGAAATGCTAAAATTGTTAAAATCTCTGAGAATAAACGGCAAAATGTATACTGAAGTGTCATCAATTGTCCTTTTATTCTTTGTAAATGCTGACAGGCTTGGTGTATTTTTGCAAGGTTTTTTTGCTTGCATTGTATGGTGCAAAGTAATGCCAAAGACCTTCAGTGCAAGGCATGCACTAATGTTCAGTGGATGGGCACCACCTGCATTGGGTGCACAGTAAACAATGGGGACAGAGACCAGTGAGTGACATCTCTAAGAACACAAAGTCATCAAACAGGCATTTCTTTTTGATGTGACGTGCATGTTATGTCAGAAAAAATATTGCATTGTCTTTCACTATCATGATCCCCTAACAGAACGTTACTTTTGTTGATTTTTCACAGCTGTTACAACTGTGGGAGAAGAATGGTTATTTCGATGAATCCATTATTCAACAGTTACAGAGCCCTGCTCTTGGACTTGGGCAATATCAAGTTAGTAACTAATGGCACTTCTGATAACCAGCAGTTGAGTTGTGGTATTAGAAATGTAGAAATAGGGGTGGGAGTAGGCTTGCTCCACTTCAACACAACTGTGCCTGATATTCACTTCACACGGTTTCTGCCCTCTCCCCATATTTCTGGAGCTCTTCACCATTAAGAAATGTATATTGAGCAATAATTTTGAATTCATTCAGCTCACCTGTTAAGTTTAACATATGGCTCTGTTGTTGTTCATCAGTTTATTGTAGATTCCAGCAGGGAATTAGAGATTGCAGATCAGATGCATTTAATTAAATGGGCTCCTCTGGGAGAGGTAAAAAGTCTGAGGCCAATTTCCAACATTGCAGTAATTGCTTAAAAAAAATTAAATCTTGAAAGGGTTGGAGACTGGATTGTGCAGTAAGCCTGGACAATGGCCTGTTCTGTGTTTTATCACAGGTCACAGAGGTGTAATGGCAGTCATGAAAAGTCTCCTTTCTCTGCTGCCTTTCAAGATGATCTATGAGATGTTTTAGCAGTCTTGTTTTCACATCTTGGGGGTATTGGCTAATGGAGTTTAATTGACACAGGTTTCCCACTGAACTGATGTTTGAAGCAGGGTGGTTGCATTTACAACTTAAGAAATTGAAAATTAATCAGTGATGCAGTGGAAGACACTGCTGTAAGGTCAATGCACCTTGTTTGTGCAGCAAGATTTCAACTCTGCAACTAGCCATGCTAAATTGGCTCAGGAATACTTGATTCTGACACTGAATGTTGAGAATAGTGAAGCATATATATTTTTAATAAAATAGTGTGGTCAGAGAATTAAACGAGATTGTACTACATCATATAAATGGAATCTGTAGGATAAAATTTTTCAAAAAATTCTGCGGAGAAAGAAGGTTCAAATTTTATTGTTTGTATCATGACCTCTAGTTGCCCTACAATAACTTTCAGCCAATGAAGAGCTTTTGAAGAGTAGTCATTGTTGCAGTAGGGAAATTTGGAAATGGCAAAGTTCCATTAAATGAAATAAATGACCAGGTTTTCTGTTTTAATAATGTAGGTTGAGAGATGCTGCAATTGATCAAAAACCGCACTCTGCTGAACTTATTTATTAAAACTTTTGACAGATTTGGGAAGGGGGCAGTTGACTCAAATTCTTTACTGTGCATCTGCAATTTAAAGTTACCTTTGTCTTTCAGAGATTAGATTGAAAAGAATTTTCTGCTGAGAATGTATCACCTGAGACCCTTGCTCTGGTTTGGTTTCATCTAATTTTAAATATGTCTTTCTGCATAATGCTTTCCACAGGCCTCTCTCATCACGGAGTTTGCAGCCGTGGTCCAGCCTATTCAAATGGCATTCCAGCAGCAGATCCAAACCCTGAAGGCTCAACATCAGGAGTTTGTGGACAGTCTCACCAAACATCAACAGACCCAGCCTCCTCCTCAGCCACAGCCACAGCCCCAGCCGCAGTCACAGCCACAACCACAGCCGTTACTGGAACCTGAGGCACCACCACCCCACATCCCACTGCCCCAGAGTCAGGATCTGCCAGCACTCTCTCCGACAGACTCACCAGGTGCAGTAACAGAAGAAATGATATGGAATTTGGAGGAAAGGAGCTGACAAAATGTTCTTTGTTATATTGAAAAGGTCAGAGAACTGTATCCAAAATGAAGTTTAGATGGATATTCTTTCTATTGTAGCTTCTAAGTGCATTTCTTGGAAGTCCATATTTGTTCAGCAAATCTTCCACTGACCCTTCAAAACTTTAAATTTTGAAATGAGTAGGAACCAATTGAGTCCCTTTCAATCTGCGAGCATGCTTCCAGTTTTCTGGTACTGAGCAGGGCAATAAATGGGACAAATTTGCAGTTGTCACAAACACAAGTAGTGTGAGGGGATTTTGTGATGGTAAAGATGTTTCAAAGATACACTCATCAGCTTGAAGGACCCACATTTATCCCCTCATGGGATTACTTGTTCTACTTAAAACTTTCATGCTCCATGTTGGAGTCCTATAGAGCAAGGTCACAGTGTCTGTGATCTCAGTTGACCCTGAAGTACCGTTATGCAAAGTGTGATCAAAAGGCCACTCTTTCATAAGGCAGGATTATTCATAGCCTGTTGGTCAGTTGTGGTTGAATATCTCTTGCTTTTGTATATTTTCTTGTGACAGAGTATGACCTCACTGGGTATCCTGAGGATGTGTTTACGTAGTGTTTGTGAGGAATTCATTTTCAAAACCTTCTGTCTGTATTACAGAGGAGGCCAAGCCACCACATCCCCTTCCTGAAAATGTGCCACCTGGAGGACAGGAGCCCCCTCCAGGGGGGCAGCGAGGACCTGGGCAGCATGAACACTCTTCTTCCAAGCCACCCTGGTTTGAACGACCTGCAATGCCACTCTGGGGACAGCAGCAACAGGTACTGATTAAGGGAATATCTCCGGCCGTGCTGAGGACAACACACGTAGAACTAATGAACCAGTAGGAGGATCTTGAGTGACCTTTATTGCATGAAAGCAAAGAGTAGGAAGATATATTGCTAGAACAGTGATTGGAGAAGAACCTGATAGAATAGGACCAATTAATTACTGCAGAAATAGATTAATAATGCACAAGTTTTTTTGGCTGGGGCTCTTCTTTTGTTCCCTGGATCTTTTTAATTGATAAAACCTACAATGCAAAATATTAATTATTTTTAATATTATACTTATTTTTAAGGTCATTGTATACGTATGTACAAAAATGTTTTTGGTGCACGAACTGTATTTTCTCCTAACTTTATTCACTTTCATCCCTTTTTCATACCTTCCTGTTATCTTTAAGTTCCCTGTCGTTGTTCCTTCTCTTTGTCTCATCCCCTATTTTCACAATCCCATTTTGAAATGTTACTGAGAATCAGAACTCAACAATTATGTTTAATAAATTTGCCTGCTTTTGCTCTGATTTTGCAGTGTTTTAAATACTGTCAAAATCTTGAATAATACTGAGTTGCCAAGGCACTGCACTAGAAGGGAAGGAGAGAAATGACTTGTCATTGGTGTAAGTTACACTCTCTGCCGAAGTAGTGCTTTAATCAAATGTACTTGCCCTCTGTTGCATATGAGATGAAAGTAGCTTTATGAAACACATCCTTTTGCACATGGTACCTTTGCTTGCAGCCTATTTGGGAAGCCTTTTTATTTGGAAGCAACCACGGGTTAGATCTTGTTGTTGCAGGCTTAGTTGTAACAATTGCCTGTGTGTTCCTGTATGTGGCACCATTCACTGTCCTTTGTCCATTGTTCTGATACCATGCTTTATAGTAAAGTTAGCTGTTGAGAGAGTGCTTGTGTCATTTATCTCCTAACTATTAGAGTAACTTGCATTATGCATTTTAATAATCAAATGGAGTATTCTAAGATAAAGTGTTTGGAGGTTTTGGGACCATTCAAGTTTTTAGAGTAATGTTCCTTTACCGTTGTTGATGCTGTCTGAGTATTAAAGGGTTTCGTACACTTGTGTCGTCAAATCCAGGAAGGAAGATAATGATTTTGGGCAGATTGTCTAATAAGCAGGAAAGATAAAGTCTGGAAACAAATCATGTTTATGCTTGCCCTTAACTGTTCAATATTGTGCTTTCATGGATTCACCAGTTAGTGATAAAATTACACATGTATTTTACATCTTGCAATTTTTCAATCTTTACCCCCAAACCACCTGAGGCAACAAATATTGGCAACCTCTAAGTGGGTTTTGGCATTTGTGATGGGTTTAATGACCAGTTTCATTCTGATGAGCCATGTGCTGTCATCTGGTGGACATGAGGTAGAGCATGCCTGTAAAACCTAATTTACCAGAAGGGCTTCCGAAACCCAGTAAATTTGGTAACTAGTTGGTGGTTTTGGTGTTTCTTTGGAAAGGGCTCGTGGAGATCGGTGGACTGAGGTCATGAAGGATTTTATAGATTTGATCCTTAAATTGAGTGGATAGAGCAACAGGGAACATTAGATGAGGGCAGGATTGGAAGTGGATTGGTGTAAGGTAGGTGTTCTGTACAAACTGGAGTTAAGAGGATAAAACTAATAAATGAAAGGATGTTGGACAAGTTGAGTATGGAAGGACCCAAGCTTATATAGGTTTGTGTGTTTGACAGTGGTGATCTCAAGAAGGCAGGCAGGATATGTGGTCTGAAACCAAGACCATGATCAAAATGGAATGTTAATGTATAAGTAGGCAAACTGGCTTGAGATAATTACTGAGTGAAGGAAGCATAGGACTGTAGTTTGTGGTGGGGTCCGAAGGTAATGGTTTCTTCTTCTTGGCCTAATTGGCACTGTTTGCAATTCCCACTATTGATGTAAAAGGTTTCATATTTGCTATGTAACAGTTTTTTCCCTTGCTCTTTTTTAACATTTTAATTTGTTTTGGTCTCTTTGACCTTTTGCGGTGTATTGCGTTATTTGTCTTTGAGGTTACTCCCATGCTTCTGATGTTTCTGCTGCTTGTAGCAAAGTAATATCAACCAGTGATGACTTACTCCCCAATTATCGCCTTTTCCTAGTGGCAGTGTTTAGTTGACAAACTGTGCTGGAAGGTTTGTGAAACACATCCATATCTTTAACTCAGACATTTGAACCACCCAAGTGCTAAGCAGTGACTCTGCCCAACAAGGGAGACTCTCACATCTCTTTATTGAAAGTCATTACCATCAACCTGTCTTCCATATCAATATCCTGGTGGTCACCTTTGACAACAGAACATAAAATACTCTATGAAAACAAGAAATTTAGCTGAAACAGCCACATGAATACTGTGACTGAAAGTGTAAATCAGAGACTGCACATCCTGAGTTGAGTCACTCGGAGCTGCTCCTCAGTCCTTCCACCACCAACATGTAACAAGTCAGCATTGTGATTGAATTCTCTGCAGTTGCCTCGATGAACCTTCTCTTAGGCAGTCAAGCTTCTTTTGCCATCTTTTCAGTTCTGATGAAGGGTCTCTGACCTGAAACATTGACTCTGTTTCTCTTCCCACAGCTGCAGCCTGACCTGCTCAGTATTTCCAGCATTTTCTGTTTTTGTTTTAGCTTGCTGGCACAGTTTTCTTGAGAACAGAAAAGGCTGGAGAGGTTTAAGTGAGGTGCATAAGGTTGAGCTGTCTAGATTGGTCCTTCCTGTTCACCTTATTTCACTTAGAAGGGAACTTAACAACTATGGGCTATGGTAGAATGAGTAGAGGGGAGCTGAGAACTTTTTCTTTCCCACACAGAATCTGGAACTTGCTGACTACAAAGGAAGCAGAAATCCTTATCCATTTAGAAAGTACTTTGGGTATTTAATCTGCCGTAACATAACCGGAAAGTTCAATTATCTCAATTGGTTCCTTTTTGGTTGGCATGGCTGCACCATGCAGAATAGTATTCTCCTGTCTTCTAAATTTCTAGGATTCTATGAAAGTGGGAAGAACAAAAGTGAAGGTCTATGGCGAGGTGGAATACGAAAGATTGAATGTTAAAAGGGGATAGTAATGGAACAAGAAAAGAAATAAAAAATGGATTCAGAGCAAAAGAACCTTTATCTGAAATTGTTCAACTTGTCAAGTCCAGAAGACCAATGTGTCTAATCAAATGGTCAGTTGCTGTTTTTCAAGCTTCAGTGGATTAGTGCAGAAGGAATCAGTGCGTGAGTGGGATGGAGAATCAAAGTGACAGGTGACCATAATCTTGGGATCCTGTCTGAATGGAGTTAGAACCATAGAACAATACAGCACAATACAGGCCCTTCGGCCCACCATGTTGTGCTGACCTTCAAACCACACCTAAGACAATCTAACCCCTTCCTCCCACATATCCCTCTATCTTAAATTCCTCCGTATGCTTATCTAACAATCTCTTGAACTTGACCAACGTATCAGCCTCCACCACCACCCCAGGCAGCGCATTCCATGCACCAATCGCTCTCTGGGTGAAAAACCTCCCTCTGATATCTCCCTTGAACTTCCCACCCTTGAACTCCAGTAATTTTATTGAGTTGTTCCATAAAGCAATCACCCTATAGTGATAGAGGATAGAATACCTGCCCTTTGTCACTGCTCCAGTGTGCAGGTTACAAAGCAGTAGCTTTAGATTAGCATACTGTACTTACTGCTCAGTATAAGCTTGATGACTAACCCTTACTTGTTCCACTGGCATGTTTCAGCCATTTGGATGGGAGATTTGAGTTTAGCACTGTCCGATAATAAATCTGTTACTTCCTTCAGATCCATTTTTGGGTTCTTTTACTTGTTTCATTATCACATTGTTTTTGCCTCGCACCATCATTCCTTTCATGGTTTCATCACTCCTTTCCCGTTTATTATCCTCTTAACTTCCTCTTTCTTTGTCAATGCTCATTTTCTCATTTTCTACTTCTTATAAACAGTCCTGAACCATTAACTCTTTTTCTTCCTTCATAGATGCTGCCTGACCTGATGAATATTTCCAACGGTTTTATTTTATTCACCACTCACTGATGTATACATTTTTCTTTAAAATCCCATTTAACCATTTGGTAATTGGTTTATTATTGTCGCATGTACTGAGATACAACGAAAAGCTTTGTTTGCATGCTATCCAGACAGATCATTGCATACATAAGAACACTGAGGTAGTACAAAAGGAAAAAAAGAACAGAATGCAGAATACAGTTATAGAGAAAGTGCAGTGCAGGGAGACAAAGGCCAAGTCACTAATAACAACAGTGAATATTTGAGGCCCCAACAGAGATCCTCATGAGACAGCACTAGTTCCCATCCTGCTAGTAAAGTAACTGCCCTTTACCCTAGTTTCTGTCTCCTATTCCGCAGGCAGTTGCCTCATCCAGTCAAATATTTGTCTTCAATTCAGTGAGCTATAGTTTCAGCTAATAGTCACTAATTTATCAATGCTTTTAGGAAGTCAACATAAATTTTCCCCCACAGAAACTTCATGTGAGTTTGTCAGGCATGATCTCCACTTTGCAAATCAATGCTAGAAAAATTTCTAGGTGTTCAGTCACACTGTCATTATTTCATAAACTCCAGTAATTTTCTGACCGTAGATCTTGGGATGACTAGTCCATGATTTCTCCTGAGTGAGTAAGCAGGTACATATATGGATAAACGTGAAGTTATTCACTTCAGTTGGGCAAACACAAAGGCAGAGTGTAGGAACTCCCTGATATGTGAATGCTTCGTTCCTGAAACCCATTCATAAGTTGATTTGTTCACACGTTGGAACATGTTCTGAAAGCAAGGGAGAATGATTTCTTGTGTCACTGGAAAGGGCTGGAAGGGCATTACTATTACTATTTGGAGAAGAAGGCATGGGAAAAAATTTGGAGAAGTACATCTGTGAGAAGCAGGTTTGGGGGCTGCTTGAAATGGCCGTAACAGTTTACAATCTGTGGCTTAGTACTTCGCCTTAGCAGCAAATAACAATATTTAATATTTAAACTGCTTTCGACGACTCCTCAAACTATTGTAAGGGTTTAACTGTAAATGTTATGATGAATGTCTTACTGTGATCGAAAATAGTTGGTTAGAATCATAGAAATGCGGTCTTTTGGCCCACCTCATCCATGCTGATCTTTCCCAACTATGCCAATCTCATTTTGCCCGCAATAGGCCCATATCCCTCTGCACCTTTCATGTCCAAGTATCTGTCCAAATGCCTCTTAAACATTGTAAGTTGTCTGCAAATTATGGCAGCTGTTTGTAAATTCGGCATTCATATGTCAGGGTGTTGCTGTATCATTTTAGTGATTGATTATAAATGTTGATGTATAAAGGGATCTAACTGGGTATTTTTGTACAGCAATCACTGAAAGCAAATGTGCAGGTGGAGTATTGCATGCAGTTTGGTCTCCATACGTAAGAAAGAATATAGTTGCCATAGAGGAAGTGCAATGAACATTCAGCAGACTGATTCTAGGGATGGGGTGGGAGGGGAGTTGGGGTCTGTCGTCTGAAGAAAGATCGAGTCAGCCAAGCCTGTCTGCAATAAAGATTGAGAGGGGATCTAATTGAAGTGTACAAAATTCTGACACTGCTGCTTAGGCAGGATACAGGAGGAATTTCCCTCTGACAGAGTGGTGGGTGGGAGGGAGAGGATCCTCAAAACCAGGGGTCACAGTTTTAGGATACAGTGTAAGATATTTAGCACTGAGATGAGGAGAAATTTCTTCACTCTAGAGGTCATCTACTATAGAGAGCTGTGGATTGTTTAAGAGACAGACAGATAAATACAGAAGGCATCGAGGGAAATGGGGAGAGAGCTGGAAGATAATTTTGAGGTAAAGGATCAGCCGTGATCATGTTGAATGGCAGAACAGGATCAAAGAACAGGTTACTCCTGCTCCTATTTTTCTATATTTGTTCTTGCCTAACGTATGATAAAGTGAGAGTCAATTTTCCAATCTTGGGGAATAATTCCCAAATTGAAAATACTTTGGAAGATTAGAGTTAGGAAATCTGCATTTGTATCTTAACAACTTCCTTTAAGTGATTGGGATGGTAAATAGTCTACTGGATGTCAGCCTCCACTTTGTGCCCAAATCTCTGGGAGCTGACGTTAAGAAAGCTCATGACTGAATCATATCAAGCTGATCAGAGTTACCTTTATATAAAAATTGATCATTTGTGGGCGACATTGTGCACTCATCATTCATAACGTACGCCTTGCTTTCAGTAATATCGATGCCATAATTCTGTGTGGAATATCACCACACTTCAAACGACACCATAAGTTAGTATTTTATTGATGTTTCGTAGTCTGCCTTTTCATACTAACAGAATATTGTGGTCAGGTACTTGTTCAGAGGGGAACTGGCTTTTAATAGCTTGTTTCCCTTGGAGGTCTGTTCATTTTTTTAAAACCATTGATGGGTTCTTCTCTATGTGAGGAATCAACACATCAACGCCAGTCCTGCCCCACCAATGTCCAACATCCCATCCCTCACCACAGTGTTCAGAGCATGTATCATGCATGTTCAGAGCCAAAATTAGTTTCCTTTTCCTCACCAGGTGATTCTGTGGGCAGTAGAATATTTGGAACCTTTTAAGTCATGTTTCTGGACACGTTTGCATTCTTGTGTTGAAATTGGTTGCTGCCTACAGAGTTCGAAAGCCCATAAGATAGAGGGGCAGCACGGTAGTGTAGCGGTTAGTGCGATGCTGTTACAGCGCCAGCGATCGGGGTTCGGTTCCCGTCGCTGTCTGTAAGGAGTTTGTACATTCTCCCGTGTCTGTGTGGTTTCCTCTGGGTGCTCCGGTTTCCTCCCACATTGCAAAGACGTATGGGTAGGTTAACTTGGGTTTAAAATGGGCGGCGCGGACTCATTGGGCCGGAAGGGCCTGTTACCACGCTGTAAATAAGACTTAAAATAAAGATGTAAGGTAGCATTTGTATTACATTTAATGAAGGTGATCATCTAAACTTGAAATTAAAGGCACCTTCACTCTGTGCGGCTGTCTTGCCTTTCAAGCTCTGCTCTTGACTCTGTTTGCCTTGCACCCAAATCTACATGTCTGCTGCTTAAGTTCACTGTGTACTACTTAAATTTGATATCTACCACTGCCATATTTATACAAACAAGTAATTATAATGATTGTAAGGTTGAAAACTTTTAATTGTAAATGTGTATTTTTCTAATGTCTATACATATGTGAACATTCTTGGTTTGTGTTCCACAAGACTCTACAACATCTCATTTACATACTGGCAGGTGATCTGAATATCTTGAGCTATAATTTTAGTATTTTTCTCCAGCAAATAGTTGATTATTTATTATATGATAAAAGGGCAGAGTGTTCAAAAACTAGTAACTCATGGGAGACAACAAGCATGGTTGGCAGTCACCAGTTGCCAACAATTTTTCAAGTGACTATGATTTTAGACCATAAGATATAGGAGCAGAATTAGGACATTCGGCCCATCAAGTATATTCCGCCGTTTTGTTTTCAACCCCATTCTCCTGCCTTCTCTCTGTAACCCTTAACCCCTTTACCTATAAATCTCTGCCTTAAATACACCCAATGACTTGGCCTCCACAGCCCTCCATGATAACGAATTCCACAGATTCACCCCCCTCATCTCAGTTATAAAGGGATGTCCCTTTATTCTGAGGCTGTGCCCTTGGATGCTGGACTCTCCTACTGATGGAAACATCCTCTTCACATCTACTCTATCCAGGCCTTTCAGTATTCGTATTTTTTGCACATTACAGTGTTATAATAGTAAATTACTTAGTGTAAAGAGTTTACAGCAGTTAGCAGTGCTTTAGAGGAGAAGTTTAATCCAACTAATTGCCCATTGGTTTTACTTGTAATGATATGGCCACTTGTTGCATCCCTAATTATGTTTTAGTACTCAAGAGGCCAAGCAGTCATTAGCTGGACATAAAACTGGCAGGATTGGACTAAATGAATGTAGCCAAGATAATAATCATCATCAACCTTATGTCTCTTGCTCAAACTAGTTCTATAGTTTACAAAAAAAATGCAGAACAGAGTCAATAATTGCAATTAAAGCCATGTTAGTTTAATGTTCAGTTAACAATTGGAGTGTATCTTTTTTTTTCCCCACTGCCAGTTTGACCAGGCTTTTAATGCTCCACACCAGGGACCACCTCATTGCCAGCCCTGGAATAACAACCATGAAGGAATGTGGAACGACCAGCGGGAACAAAATTGGAACAACCAGCGGGATGCTCCATGGAACAATCAACATGAGCCATCCTGGAATAACCAGTATGATCCCCCCTGGAACAACCAGCATGAGCCCCCCTGGGGAGGCCAGCGGGATCCACCATTTAGAATGCAGAGGCCCCCCCATTTCCGCCAGCAGCCCCCCTTCCAGCCACACCAGCAGCACCCACCATTTAACCAGCCACCACATCCCCACAACTTCAACCGCATCCCACCACGGTTCATGCAGGATGATTTCCCCCCCAGGCACCACTTTGATCGTCCCCCCTATCCTCCTCACCATTTTGACTATCAACAAGGAGACTTTCCACCAGGTAAGCAATCCTTAGCAGCCATATAGAGTTGTTCTGATTAATGGTTTTCTTCTCTGCATTAGTGTCACTTTCAAGCAGATTTCACTACTTCATTTCTATAAATTTTTGTGTACCAGTCTTTGCATTCCCTATCTCAGGATGTCTCAAAGAGCTCTCCAGCCCAATTCAGTACCTTTAATGCATAATTACCTTTAGAACGTAGGAAATGCATTAACCGTTTTGCACAAAGCATAAATAGTATTGTGAGAATGTTTAACCATTAACTGTTTTACTGCTGTTAATTGAGGATAAATCTCATTCTGGACTCTAGAAATCTCCTCTGATCTTCAAAATAATGTCTTGGGATATTCTGCATCCTCAGGACAAACAGAGACATGCATTAATGTCCCATCGAAGGAGGGAACCTGCTGAGAGTGTGCAGCACAACTGTGCCAATGTTGGTCTGGATTTTGTGCTTAAGTTTTGAGTGAGACCTGATCCTACAACCTTCCAGTTCAAAACAGATGTGACCTCTGGCAACAGCGCCATAGAATTGGAGGAAATTCTGTGCAAAGCTGATGTTTGCTTTCCAGTTTCCCTTGTGCATTACAGACCCCAGGGCAGGAGCCCTACTTCCAAACCTGTAAAGGAATGATATTGCTGCTGTCTTTGACTGGGCTCTATTTACGGCAGCAGAGTGACACAGCCAGTAGAACTACTACCTCACAGCCCCAGTGACCCAAGTTCAAACCTGGCCTCCTTGCTATGTGTGTGTGGAGTTTGCATATTCTTCCTGTGACTGTGTGGATTTCCTCTAGGTGATCTGGTTTCCTCCCACTTTCCAAAAATGTGCAGGTGGGTAGGTTAATTGGCCACTGTAATCTGCCCCTATTGTGTAGGTGATTGGCAGAATCTGGGAAGAGTTGATGGGAATGTGGGGAGAATAGGTTACAGAGAAAATTAGTGGGGAATAGGATTCCTCTGAGCTGGCATAGATTTAATGGGCTGAAAAGACCTCCTTCTATGATGTAAGGAAGTATGGACTAACGGCAGTCCTGAATAAGGAAACAATTAAATTTGGGTACAGATGGAGAACAGAATTGGGTGCAGAGGGGTAAAATATAGCCTTGGTTTTTGCCGCCTTTATTCATATTTGTTTGTGAACTGTATGTATGATTCAAATACAAAGGTTTTTAATGAAAGTCATGTTTTGGTGCCAATATGAGCCCTGCTATTTGTTTCCATGTCACCTCGTATGCTTACTGTCTGTCAACCAGATTCTTGGTCATCTCAGCAAATCTACATTAGAAAATGCTAACATTCCTTTACACCTGCAAACCTTACGAGCATCTAATAAAAGTAGACTTCAATATCTTTGACGCCTTCTCTAGGTTGAGTGATAGTTGTGTTTCCAAAAGGCCTGACCAGGTACAGAAATTTGACTTAAACACCTTCATGCATATATTTCCAGATATGGGCCCTCCTCACCATCCTCCGCACAGATTACCCCCACCAGGAATGGGAGAACCTCCTCCATGGGGTGGACCTCAGCATCCAGATTTTGGTGGTCCTCCCCCAGGTTTTAATGGACAGCCTCCACATATCCGACGTCAAGGGCCACCCCCACCACAGATCAGTCCTGATGACCCTAGTTTGGTGCCCAATGTGCCATATTTTGATCTCCCAGCAGGATTAATGGCACCTCTGGTGAAGGTAAGCCAATTACTGCTCCACCTTTATACTGACAAACTACATTGAATAATACTTGAAACAGAGTTAAAGTTCTAAGATGCCCCCATAAGAGCATTTCAGACAAGCATTGATATAGACCCAAGGAAATATTGGAAGGGCTGAGTTTTTGGGGATAAAATGGTCAAAGGTTTTTTCTATGCACAGTCTTAAAGGAAAGGCAAGGTAAGGGTAGAGACTTTGAGCTGGGATTCAAAAGTTCAGAGGCATTGCTGGCTGAATACAGGGACACCAATGGTGGAAAAGGTGAAGATGTGCAAGTGATCTGAATTAGAGGAACACTGATTTATGTGATGATTGTAGGGTTGGAGGATGCTTCAGAAGTAGAGAGAGGTAAGGCCATAAAGGGATTTAAACATGGATCAAATATTTAGAGATATTGGTAGACAGAGAACTTAAACTAGGTCAGCAAGGATGGCATTTATTTTTTATAGTGGAATAAGATGTGGGCTGCAGAATTGTGAGTAAACTTTAAGTTGACAGAGAATGGAACATGTTACGCCAATTGGGCAGCATTGGAATAGTTGATTCTGTAGATTTTTGAAAAATGCTTGGGTTAGAGTTTCAGCAGCAAATGAATTGAGGCTAGGGTGGAAGTGACTGACATGAGATTGTCTAGGCAGTCTTGCTTGTGGCATGCATGAGCACCAATTGCAAAACCATCTTTGTCTTTAAATTGTAGTTTACTTATCATTTGTTTTATAATTGTTTAGACGACCATCTCTTAGTCTCCAGTATCATGTTTGTTTTTAATTTGCATTTAAATAAGATCCTTTGCAACCACAGAATGTGCCAAAGTGGTTTGCAACCAATGTAGTATCTTGCAGTGTAATTACTGGAATGTAGACAGCGGCATGGTAGTGTAGCAGTTAGTGTAGCACTATTACAGCGCCAGCAACCTGGGTTCAATTCCCGCCGCTGTGTCTAAGGTGTTTGTACATTCTCCCCGTTTTTGCGTGGTTCCTCCGGGTGCTCTGGTTTCCTCCCACATTCCAAAAATATGCAGGTTAGGAGTTGTGGGCATGCTATGTTGGTGCCAGAAGAGTGGTGACACTGGTGGGCTGGCCCCAGAACATCCTCAGTAATGCAAAAAGACGCATTTCACTGTGGGTTTCAATAAATAAATAAATAATCAGTGAGATAGCAAATTGTACAACAGCAGTGAAATAAACAACAGTAATGTTCGAATGCCAATTATGGCAATATTGATTGAGGTGCAACTCTTGCATGATTCTGGGAGAACTCCAAATAGTGTCATGGTATATTTTATATCCACCTGATTTGATTTAATCTCTCTCCAAAACACTTAGCATTCCCTCTACTGCACTCATGTCGGCCAGAATTATGTGTTCACTTCCCTAAAGTGAACAAATTAACCATGGACTGGAATGCAAGTGATGAGGTTACCGATATTAATGTGCACTGAAATGTAGTTTAATTTCTGGGTTCAGATTACGGTTACAAATCACACTGTACTCTAATTTGGTTTTGTGTTATCGAAATCCAGAGTGAGAAGTGCAAAATATTTCTTGGTCTAAAGGTCAATTTATAGACTCTTAAAGTTGTACAACATAGAAACAGGCCCATCATTCCTATCTGTATTAATCCCATTTGCCTGCATTAACTCCATACCCCTCTATGCCCTGCTCATTCAAGTACCTGTTAAGATGCCTCTTAAATGTTATTACTGTTCCTGTCTCCACCACCTCTTCTGGCAACTCATTCCAGATACCAACTACTCTTTGTGTGAAAAATTTACTCCTCAGATCCCCTTTAAACCTCCTCCCTCTCACCTTAAACCTCTGCCCTCTAGTTTAGACATCTCTGCCATGGGAAAATGATGCTGGCTATCTACCCTATCTATGCCTCTCATAATGTTATATATCTCTATCACGTCACCTCTCAACTTCCTTTTCTCCAGGTAAAACAGCCCTAGCCTATCCATTCTTTTCTGATAACTCAAGTCCTCCAATGCAGGCAACATCCTTGTGAATCTTTTCTGCACCATGTCTAGCTTAACCAATGTCCTTCCTATAGTGCAGTGACCAGAACTGCATTCAATTGACCAGAACTGCGCATGTATTTTGTTAAAAGATGGATTGAAATATCCTCATTAAAATTTTGGTAGTGAGCTCCCATTTGTTTTTGTTTTGCTTCCTCTGTTTTGTTTTTAAAAATCATCGATGTGTGAAGGTGAGAAGCAACTTGCTATATATGCAGTTGCAAAACCAACTGCAAACATGCAATTAACTTTGGATTGTGGATTACTTATCATTTGTTTTGTAATAGTTAGAAGACTATGACTACAAGGCTCTGGAGCCTAAAGATATGCGCCTTCCACCTCCAATGCCACCTAATGAGAGGTTGCTTGCTGCAGTTGAGGCATTTTATAGTCCACCATCTCATGACAGACCAAGAAATAGGTAGGCGTCTTGTAAAGATTACATATCGTCATTGCCCTTCTGCCTCTGCCTGGTAAGAACTGTTTGCTGTTATTGGTGATCATGTATTGGGTTCAGTGAAAGGAAAATGCTATTAAAACAGACCATTCTTCTTAAATGCACCATATCCGTATTCGTGGATTAAATTAACTGCCTCTCTACCATCTTCACTCAGCCCTTATCGGCATAGCTTCTGTGCCTTTCTTGTTCAATGTAAATTTATCTTTTTTTTATTTATTTCATTTACTCTTTGTACAGAGGTCCACAAATAAATCCTGGCATCTCAATATTCATGAGTGTATTTCTGTACAGAGATTTTATTCTGTTCATGTTTGTTTATTAATCATACCCTCCTGCGGTCCATACTGATTTCCGTTATAAATGCCAGTTGTATTTTTTTTTAAATCTTTTATCCTAATTTCATAAACTGCAGCTTGTTCGGACGTTACCCATAATTTTACCCTGTTGTACACAATGACTTGCAAAGTAGTTCTGTGCCACAGTCTTTCTAAAATTTAAGACTTCAAGTGTCTTTCTGGAATTGTAGAAATTCCAGCACAGAAAGAGACTGCTGTGTCCTATCACTGCCAACTGCATATTATATTCATCCCTTTTTCTGGCTCTGTCCCTCCATTGTTTAATTTTCTTCAAATATCTAAATTTGGTGTAAAAGGTGTTGATGACTGTACTTCAGTACCTGCTTGTGACAATATGTTGCATACTCTGAGGAATACTTTTTCACTAACTGGCGATAAGTTATTCAAATTTTAAGCACTTACTGAATCTTACATTTGTTTGTGCACAAAACCCCAGTTTTCTTGTTATAACTTTTTCCTTTTGTTTTAAATTTCAGAAAATCTGTACTGTATCTTTTTCTTAGGCTCTAATGCACATGGTCTACATACTTCTACACACGTGGTCTAGTTAGTGACTCTACAAATTCAATATCACAATATTACTTTTGTTTTGATGCTTTTTTTATACAGGCAACCCCCGTGTTACGGCCATTTGGGTAATAGAAATCAGCGCTTACGAAATTCACAAATCACTACCCAAAAATTTGAGATGCAAAATAAAATTTCCTCTCACAGAATTTATATGGGGGTGGGGGAAGTGAATAAATAAACACAGAACTTTCTGTTCAACTTGCATTTCTTGACATAAGTGCCAATGTCACAGCTTTGCATGAAAAAAAAATGATGATATGGACCATTTTCTATGAATGCAAAACTCTGCCACCCCCACCTGTAATGCGCGTTCACCTGTATAAAGTTCTCTGTCTTAGCAAAAGAGAATTGTGATATTTTGTCAAGGAAGGAAATAAACAGGGAACGGATTAATTGGATAGCTCTTAAAAAGAACTTGCACAGTGATACTGAGTCAAACTGCTTCCCATGTACTACACAGTCTGTGATATGTGTATCAGTGACCCCTTGACTTTTCTGTACCTTCATTCCACTGAGAACTTTATTTTCACTGTCAGGGGCCTGTTTCCGTTCTATTTTTATTTCTCCAAATCGTGCTTCTTCCACAATTATGCTCATCAATCTACTTTTGCCATTTTGCCCAGACCTTGTTCTGTGCACATTCTCCTGCAGTTCTCATCACAGTTTGCAATTTTTGTCCCTTTGTGCCCTTTACAACTTATTTACATGCAAGAAATAAGAAAATCCATTCTGTTGGTTTCTGGATTGACTTTCATCCACTTGCCTGGACTTTGCTAAATACTGATTTCCCTGTGCAGTGAAGGCTGGGAGCAGAATGGACTCTATGAATTCTTCCGAGCCAAAATGCGAGCACGGAGAAAAAAGGGGCAAGATAAGAGAAATAGGTAAGTATTTAGAAGCAACAGAAGTGAAAGTGGAAACCACTAAAAATATCAAATATCTTGTTTTTTTTCCCTTATTGTAGCATTGCGCCAGTCTGTCATGATAGCAGTTGTTTCAGGAGTAAGGTACCAGTGTTGAAAGCTGCATTTGACCGTCTGGATCGACAGCCGGTCAGGGATATAATTGCAATTGTCTTTTGCTTATTGTGTGGAATAGTGCTTGCTGTTTTCATTGCTGAATGTCTGACCCTCACTGTGAGATTATGCCTCTTTGTTCTTGTTTTCCTTTCATAGGAAAATGGTTTCTGCATGTACCCTATCAAATTCTTATGTCTTTTTAAATATCAGTCTAAACTTAAATCTACCCGAATTACCCTCCTATCATGCCAAGGTTGTGATATTTGGCTTTTCCTGAGGGTTGAATCAAAACCAGAATGAGATGGAGTCTGATCAAGACTAAACAAAAGCAGCACTTACTTCATTTTGTATTCCAAGGCAATACAGATGGCATTGGGTTTTCTTGATTACCTTTTGTGGCTGCCTAGTAATTTTTTAACAAGCCATTCCTGTAAATCTGCAAATATCTATGTTCCACAAAAAAAAATAGGAGCAGGAGTAGGCCCCACAAACCTGCCCTGCCATTCATGGCTGATCTAATCCTCTGTGCCAGTTCTCTATTGCCCTAAGTTCCCCAATTATTAAAAAAATGTATTTACCCCTTCTAGTGATCAAGCCTCCACAATCCCTCAGTGTACAGTCCAGAGATTCACCAACCTTTGCGAGAAGAAATATCTATGCGCCTCAGCTTTGAATGACCATCTCACTGTAATTATGTCCCCTTGATCAAGACACTCCCACTAGTGGAAACATCACAACATCTACTCTGTCATGTTTCAGTAAGATTACCCTTCATTTTTCTAAATTCCAAAGAATACAGATCCAGCTTCTTTAGCTGCTCATGATAGAGCAATCCTCTCATCTGAGGAAATGGCACTGTGAATCTCTTTTGGACTGTCTCCAATGCTAGTATATCCTTTCTTAACTAAGGCGACTGTGTGCAGTCCCCTGGTGTGGCCTCACCAATTACCTGTACATTTGTAGTAATATTTCCTTTTTCTAAACTCCAGTCCCCTTGCAATAAAGGCCAATGTGTCATTTGACTTCCTACTGCACTTGCTGCTCACCTTTTGTGATTGATGCCCAAAAACACCTAGATCCCTCTGTGCTCCAGTCATTTGCAATCTATCTCTATACAGGTAATAGTCTCCCCTTTGTTTCCTTTTACTGAAGGGCACGATCTCGCACTTTGACACACAAACTTCATTTGTTATGTTTTTGCCCAGCCACTCAATCTATTTACATTAAGGCCAAATACCCTCATTACAACATACCCTGCCACCTATTTTAGTGTAATTGGTGAACTTGGATACCTTCATAGTTAGGAACAAAATTGGACCATCTAATACCTCAGCACTGTTCCACCGTTCAAAAAAGTCATAACTAATTTAAGCCCTAATTCTGCATAGCTGCTGTTTCCTCATATCTCTACATATCTTTGGTCAACAAAAATATGCAAATATCAGATTTAAAGTAATTATTATTACATGTGACAGATTGTTCCAAACTTTAGTCACCATCTGTGTTTGGAAGTATTTCCTAACTTCTGAAAGGCTTGCTTTTAGTTTTTAGACCATGCTCCCTAGTCATGGATTTCCCCAACCAACAAAAATAATTTCTATCTACACATTCTTATTATCTTGAAAACTTTTAATATCAAATCACCACAACTTTATCCAAGGAATCCAACCCTAGTCTTTTAAATTTCTCCTCATAGTTTCACCCTTGAAGTCAAGATTCTGTGCTCTACTGTAACCAAGACCCAGAAGTGCTCTTGGTAGCCTAAGTGTTTAACTACACCTTTGTAAAATTGTAGCATAACATCTACCCTGTTGTTGTTTTAATATAAGCATGTCTACATCATGTGACTCATTAAAAATATGGTGCCCCAACGTAAGTCCTTAAAGGACTCCAGATGTCACATCCTTGCAATTTGAGTACCTTCACTACTCAGCCCTACTCTGTTTCCTGCTGCTCAGCCAATGTTAGCCATGCCAACAAATTGCCTTCAGTTCCATCAGCTTCACCTTTATTAAGCAGTCTCATGAGGGACCTTATCAAATGCCTTTTAGAAATCCATGTAAGTAATACCCCTTGACATTCCTTTAATCACTGCTTTATTATGTCTTCAGAAAATCCAGAATACTTAGTGTTTGATATTCTACGTGGCTTCCATTCTTAGATTTTGTTGGCACAGTGCTGAAAATATCTTTGGTTTTAAAGTTGCAGTTGTAGGAGTTCAGAAAAAGTAGCAGAAAGGTTTCTGAATTTGTATGCATATGAGAGATGTTCTTATTGACAAAATGCTACACTGATTTCCCTAACCTTTTGTGATACAGAGGTCCAAGCACGGCGACACCCGGGGCACTGAAACCAGGAGCCCGTTCAGAATCTCATGAGGCCAGTAGTGGAGTCAAAGTGGAGAAACGGTTCGTGCAGACATGTTATTCTGCCTTGTGCTTAGCAAGTCTGAACAAGAGATTAATGACAGAGTATTACATACAGTAATAAGGCTTTGGAATGCAGGGCTGGAGCTAATGACTGAAACAGAAATCACAACAATATTTAGGAATTGATTAGTAACTAGTTAAAGAAAGCAGACTAAAGAGACAAAAGGACTTGCATTCAATGTTAGGGCCACTACTTTTATTTAGGTAAATACTGGCATCAGTAGGTTGGGTCAATCAGCCTGGTGAAGTTCACTGATAATCATGCGTAGTGTCCATTCGATGAGGTGGCAACATCTGGTAGCTGGCTGTGCATTGCTCTAGCAGTCTTTTATTTTTCCATCATTTTCTCCCAACTCTTTGGTTGAGCCCATGCTGCTGTATACCCTCCACTACTTCACCCAACTGACCATCCTGTGCAAAGTTGCTGAATTCTGACATTATTCAATGTCCCTGTACACTGAACAGGGGTCAGTGGAATGTACTCTGGAGCTCAGTGCTCTTGTTGTTTACCACTCCCTCACCTTTGTGCTGAGGCCAAATATCAGCCTTCTCCACAAACTGAGATGGATAGTGACTCAGCCATTCACTACCTCAGTAGTTAATACACTGTGAGTTCTTTGGTCACTTCTGTTTAGAAGGAGAGTCCATTGCTCACATAGATGTAATGTTAGGTGTTTCTGATGTGCATATTTCCAGTTGTTCTAATGTTCCGCCTTTCAAATAAAGCACATGAGGAAGCTCTATGTATGCACTTCTGCTGGTTGTCTCTTAAGAACTGTGCCCCGAGAAAGGAAGGTGTTGACCAGTAACTTATTCATATTAAGAATCCCTGCCAGCAGTAGCAAGGTGGAGCCATGGAATTACCTGTTGTGGATTGACTGAGATGTATGCTGTCATCTTTCAATAACTTGATTGACCACAGTACCAACTGAAGACTTCTGCCTCACAGCTGAAGTTTACCTGAGCTATACCAGCAAGTCCAGCACTATCACCTACCCCCAGAAAAGATAATGGTGGGCCTTCTGAGCTGCTGGAGCCTTTGTGGACCTCTGCAGTAGTATTAGGTTAGGTAACACGAAATTCAAGGATTCCTCCCTAGCAACAATGAAGGATCAATGACGTGTTTAATCATCGCAGTTTGCAACTTTCTGATGACGTTAGCAATATAGGAGTGTAATTATAATGCTTGATATGCACCAGTTGAATTCTATGGAGCACATATTTAGAACATAATTGATTGCTGCCTGGTCATCTTAACTTGCTGGGGAGGGATTACAAAGCTGATTGGAGAAAATTCCTCTTTACATTATTTATTGAGACCTGAATTGGGTAACTTTTCCACAGTGGGCGATCAAAATCCCGCAGTCGGTCACGGAGCAGGCGTTCTTCCTCTGGCTCAAGCTCCAGGTCTTCACGGTCCTCTGGCTCTTACTCCAGATCAAGATCACGGTCTCGATCCCGCTCACGTTCTCGTTCATATTCTGCTTCACGTTCTAGGTAAGAGCAAAGAAACTACTTTCTAACCAAACTACTTGTTTGTTCCCTGTTCTGATACCTCTGAGGTATTTAGCCCCTATTACTAAAGTTTGGTGGAAAACCTCGAGAAACTCCAATCTTGCACCCTTGGGATGGTGCCGGAATGGCAGATTTTCTGGGCTTATGGATGTCATTCCTGTTTATACTCCAACACACTTTTAATTCACTTTATTTTACATGTTACCCAATAGTATAATGAGTGTTCAGTGAATGAGGTGAGTTTAATGAGAGCACAGGAGACGCAACCTTGTGAGTTTAAAGGGAATGTGGAAAATGGTGTCCCAGTGAGTTTAAAGGGAGTGAAGGAATGGTATCCCAGTGAATTTAAAGGGATGGTGGGAATGGTATCCCAGTGAGTTTAAAGGGTGGGTGGGGACAGGGCCCCAGTGATTTTCAAGGGAGATTAGGGGTGGGGGCCCCGGTGAGTTTAAAGGGAGTCGGGAGAAACATCACCCAGATGAGCCAGTTGCTGCGCCATCGACATTTCTGAACAATCTGATAGCAGGTTATCGGAGTTTTAATGTACATGTGACAACTGAGAATTTGTGCCATAGCACGTTCTTGGGTTGTCCCAAAGCACTTTAACAGCCAGTGACTTAGAATCATAGAACTGACTCTGCATAGCAGATGCCCATTTGGCCATTACTTTAGAAATGCAGTTAGTATTGATAAGCAGACAAATATAGCAAGCCTTAACTGTTCAGGGTCATATAAACATCTAGCAAGTTATTCACAGCACAGCACATTCATGGAAGGCGTTGTCAGTTTTGAGATTTTCGCCTCTGACTTATATCATTTCTAAATATTTCAGAGGCTCTTAGAAATGTGTTCTTGTTGCATTGTGGTTGATCAAAATATTTTTCTACAATAAAATTGCAGAGAAAACGTTTTAAAACTATGAATTAAACAAGCAGAAAATGACCATACTCTCTCTTCACATATGGCTGTTTAAAAACATTCCAAATTATTCCACTAAAAAAAGTATTATCGGGCCTTTAGACGTTATCAGACACATCAGTGTTTCACTGTGCTGTTTACTAAGGCCAGCGTTTCTAGAACAAATCTGCTTTTTATCACTTTGCTGTTTGTGGGTGCTTGTTTTATGTACATTAGCTACCTCATTTCTTTCACTGCAGAGTGCTTATATTTCAAAAGTACTTCATTGGCTGCAAAGCTTTCATGACATCCTGAAGGTGTAGTGTAATGCAAAACTTTTCTTCCCTTAAAATAAAATAAGTGAAAATCTCCAGGATTTGTACTGCTTCATTCATTCATAATATGCCTAGAAACTGTATCTCCACTCTTGACTGAGGTTATTATATAATAAAATAAAACAAATTACATGATTTAGCATGTCAGTGGTTTTTCCCAGTGACACCCCTCCATAATTGATTCAAACCATCATCTTTCAAACCAAACTGCAGGATTGAAAACAAAATTGCTGGAAACAGTCAGCAGGTCAGGCAGCATCTGTGGAGAGAGAAAGAGAGTTAACATTTCAGATTGAAGGCCTTTTGCAGAACTAAAACATTTTCTAAATTTGAAGGCCTTCAGTCTTAAACATTGACTGTTTCTCTTTCCACAGTTGCTGCCTGATCTGATTTCTTTTCCATTTGAACTGAACATTTTCTCTTCATTATATGTTCGTACACAGTTATACTGATCACATTGTACGGTTGCCATTACCAGTCTACTTCCTTGAGGTGACCGGGTGCCTGCATGTCCATAAAACACAGTGCAAGTTTTTCATCCTGAAATAAGAGTACTTTGGAGCTCATCTGGTTGACCTGAGTATCATGCAACCCTGGTTGTAGAATTTATGACCATCATACTTAAAGGCTCATTTCCCAAGACATTGTTCTGCAGTACCATGAATTAGATTCAAATTTTAAAACCTAAATAATGACATCTAAAGTCTTAATGTTATCACCTTTTAGTCGTAGCAGGTCAGGTTCATCTCGCAGCCGGTCAGGTTCAAGATCTCGTTCACGGTCACGATCGTTCTCACCGGGAAAGAGAAGGGTATCCAGGTCACGTAGCCAGACTCCACCGTAAGTATGTGTTAATGGTACATGCTGTTTGAAGCAAGGTTTCTCTGATTTGAACATTCAATTATGCAGAACGTTCCTTGGATGATTGGTAGGGAATGAGGTATTACAGAGGTTTGTTTCTGTGCTCCAATGTTTCTTCCTCTGCAGTGTGCTTTTGTGTAGTACCAAAACCATAACTGCAAACCACAGTGACAAGCATTTTCACCCGACCAGTGATCACAAAAATTTCAGATGAGGCTTAACTTTTGAAGAAAATTAACCAGTTTTTTGTTAAAACATGCTGATCATATTGCATTAAAGATGGCCAACTCTCTCCGTAGATCTTTGGTGACCGAGTTGCATGCCCCTTGTCAATCTGTGAGCCTGAGTATGGCCCGTGTACTATTGTCCCGTTGTCCCCAGGCAGCCAATTTGACTTTGTTACATCTGCCCCTCAAGTTTGAACATATGTGCTCCACACTTGGGAGAAAATGATTGGGTTGTGTTGGTGTGTTCTGTATAGTTTTCCTTATTCCTCCTGGTTCAAGACAATACAGCACTCACAATCCTTCATCCATCATGTACATATTTTCAAAAAAATCTTCGTCTCTATTATTTCCATCCATTAAACAAATGGTAATGTTTCAAAATCTTACCATTTATTTAATTTGCCAGTGACTAGTCTGGTGAAGACTGAAGCACCAACCTTCTAGCACCACTTTCCAGGCTCAAACACTGCACTGTTCAGCATGTATGTGCAGTACTCTGTTACTTGGATTTATACTTCACTTTCACTTGTAATCAATACTTTTTATTTGAGGCGGTCTCTGAGAATATCCCAACCCAGCTATCTTGAGCATTGTGCTTTTGACCAAAATTGCACAACTCTATAATTGCACAACTCTGTAATGACATCTACTTTTTGCCATGACTTTTGGCTGCTTGGTCTCAGATTACTCCAGTAACAAGCCCCATTTCGCAAGCAACAAGTGTTTAAGCACCTTTCTAGCTGATGAAGCTATTGCACAAGAATTAACTGTTAGCTTAATGTATTGATGTGTTTTCTCGTAGTGCCACCACTGGACTTGGCGGTGGTTCTGTCCCACTCACACCTGATCAGAGACTGGGGGAGGAAAACAAAGGGCATCAGCTGTTGATGAAGATGGGTATGAGTGACTCTTTCTGCTTTCAATCATTGTTTTCCCAGCAATTCTCTTCAAGGGTCACAGGCTCTCATGTTGTTACCGCTAAACCAGAAAGGCAGTTTTCTTTTGAGAAAGTTAATCGCACGTGAGCCAAACTAGTACACTCCAAGAAGTCACATAACAATGTAAAACATCAATTACACACTGTGAATTAAAAAGCACAAGTTTGAGTATTTAGACCTCTAATAACCCACAATCTCAAAGCAAGCTTTATACGGCAAGTTAAAATAGCAAACTGTGCTAAATAAGAAATACAATGCAAACTAAGGTACTGGAACATTGGAGGCTGATAACTGGTGTGCATGTAACACAGGTTGAACATACAAGTGCTCCATACTTGGGAGAGGATCATCACCTGAGTTGGTCTTTTCCAGGTTGGAGTGGATCAGGAGGACTTGGGGCAAAGGAGCAAGGTATCCAGGACCCAATTAAAGGAGGAGAAATCCGTGATAAGTGGGACCAGTATAAAGGAGTAGGGGTCCCGCTCGATGATCCCTATGAGAATTATCGAAGAAATAAGAGCTACTCCTTCATAGCTCGGATGAAAGCAAGAGATGAAAGTAAGTGAAATGGGTGAATCGAGTCCTGTGCTTGTGACTGAGATAACACTTATGCTGCTGTCAAATCTGAGGGATATTGTATCCAAAACTCAGCTGCTCATGCCTGAACTAGCCATGAGTATCATTCATCAACACCTCTCAATATTCATTGGCTCTTGGTTAAGCGATCCCTCAGTTTTAAAATTTTCATCCTCGTTTTCAAATTCGTCCATGGCCTCACAACTCCCTGTTTTGGTAATCTCATCCCTCCTACAGTGCTCCAGCTTACCTCTGCTTATTTTCTGCCCTATTGATTGCCCCTAATTTAACATCACCGTTGACAACCTTGTCTTCAGCTGCCAAGGCCCTATGTTCCCTCTCTCTACTTCTCTCTGGCTTCCTTCCTGCTACATTTTTATCCAAGCTTTTACTCATTTGCCTTAATATCTCCTTAATTTACTGATTAATACACCTGTGCAGAATCTCAGTTTGTTTAGTGTGATGGTGTGCGGTGTTTAATTACAGCCTGGTGGTTTGTTCAGTGTGTCTTCATGGAACTTCAGAATCTTTGCTTCAAATGGCATGTCTGCACGTCTCATCTCAAGATCTTACACCATGAGATGCCTGATGTGATGCATTCCTTTCCTTGCAAACACCCCATCCAATGATTGGCGTGTTTGATTAGAATCTCCACTTTGTGGCCCTGATTTTTGTTTTTTGAGTAGTGATAGGCTACAAAATAAACCCTTCCCTGGTCCTGTATGGGCAGGAGAAAACTGATGAATTAGCCGACAAGTCCCAAAGGCCTTCTGCATCACCATTTCACAAGATCACAAGACAAGGGAGCAGAAGCAGGCCATTCGGCCCATCGAGTCTGCTCCAAGGAAAAGGGAAAAAGAAATGGGGTGGGAAAAAAAGAAAAAAAAGAAAAGAAAAAGAAAAAAAAGAAAAGAAAAGAAAAAGAAAAAAAAAAGAAAAAAACTATTCTAATCCCATTTTCCAGCCTTATCCCCATATCCCTTGATACCCTGACTATTTAGATATCTGTCTATCTCCTCCTTGAACACCCCCACTGATCTGGCCTCCACTGCTGTGCGTGGCAAGGAGTTCCACAATTTCACCACCCTCTGGGTAAAGAAATTTCTCCTCATCTCTGTCTTGAAACTGTACCCTCTAATTCTAAGATTGTGCCCTCTGGTCCTGGACTCGCCCACCAAGGGAAACAGCCTAGCCACATCTACTCTATCCTTACCTGTCAACATTTTAAATGTCGCTACGAGGTCCCCTCTCATCCTTCTGTACTCCAGTGAGTACATTCCAAGAGCCGACAAACGCTCATCATACTTAAGCCCTTTCATTCCCGGAATCATTCTCGTAAATCTCCTCTGAACCATCTCCAACGTCAGCACATCCTTCCTAAGATGTGGGGCCCAAAACTGCGCACAGTATTCCAAATGAGGCCTCACTAGCGCCCCGTAGAGCCTCATCAACACTTCCTTACTTTTATACACTATACCTCTCGAGATGAATGCCAACATAGCATTCGCTTTCTTAACCACCGATCCAACCTGGTGGTTAACTTTTAAGGTATCTTGTACGAGTACCCCCAAGTCCCTTTGTACTACCGCACTATCAATTTTCTCTCCTTCTAGATAATAATCTACCCGCTTATTTCTGCTTCCAAAGTGTACAACTGCACATTTCTCAACATTGAATTTCATCTGCCATTTCCTTGCCCATTCTCCTAAACTGTCTAGGTCCCTCTGCATTCTTTCTATTTCCTCTATGCTCCCTACTCCTCCACTTATCTTGGTGTCATCCGCAAACTTAGCCACACAACCATTCAGTTCATACAGTAAGAATGGGATTCTTTAAAGAAAAGAAACATGATCGTTTCTTACTCTTGGGAATTTATCAGGTGAGCATTTGAAGTCCAGCTTGAATTGACGTGCCTATTATTGTAGTCAAATGACAGCTTGACCAATGGTTTTACTAGAGCACTAGCAGTTGCTTTTCAGTATAACTCAATTTTATCCCCTCTCACCTCTTACTGACTTGTTTAGTGATGATTATCGTGGAGGTTCTTTGTTAACTATTGCCTAATATATTATATAACCTACTAATAGAAAAGGAGGCCATTTGGCCTATCGAATCGATGCCAGCTCAGGGAGCAATCCCATTCCCCGCTTAATTCCCCTGTAACCATTCTCTCTCACATTGCCATTAACATCTCCAATTCTCCCAACCACTTACACAATGGGTAGTTTACTGCGGCCAATTAACCTACCGACCCTGACCTCTTTGGGGTGTGGGAGGAAACCGGAGCACCCAGGGGAAACCCACACATTCACAGGGAGAATGTGCAAACTCCACACAGCCAGCACCGGAGGTCAGGATCGAACCTGGATCACTGGGGCTGTGAGCCTGTCGTACTAACTACCATGCTACTGGTGCACCCTAAATGTTACACGTTTACTAAAATTAACCTAAGGATTACTAGCAAATTCAAGAAAATAAGTACTGTATTTGAAATGTTTTTTTGTCTTGCATGACAGCAGCAGATTTTTAACATATTTTCACAGGAGTTTATTACGTACATTGTTACCAGTTGATTAAATAATAAACCAATCTTTTCAGATTTTTGTTTTAATATTTGCTTTTATCTTTTCATGTCACTGCAGTGAAGAAAGAGATACAGGAGCAGCCACCCCCTGAGTGAAGTATGCAAGAGAAGACAGAGCTGTGTTTCTTCTGCTTTAGTTGGTGACATCGCACCCATAAACTCAATAAGGACTTAAGCACCCAAGCTACTCAGTACTGGACTGGTCGATCACAGGGCTGGGGTTTAAGGGGGGGGGGGGGGGGGGGGGGGTGGGGGAGCTTTCACGCTCGAGGGACTGAGATGTGAGCAAAGGACTAGATTCCTAAAGAATCTCAATGTAGAACTGAACATACTATAGTCTCTTTCACTTGGGTTACCTGCTTATACAATGATGTGTTTTTCCCTGTTTTTTTTAAGTGAAGCAGTGTGAAATTGTGAGCATCAGTGATAGGATGAGAATTTTTATACTGAAGAATTGTAAATGTTTGTGTTGGCCTAAAATTGGACATTTTGACCGTCTCCTCTGTGATGTTCAAAGGAAAGACTCTGAACTCTTGAAGTGTTTTCACCTGCTCTTTTGTGTTCTGTTACAGGGAGGTGTATCTGGATTGTTAGCAGTCTCTTGTTTGATCATCATTTAGACTAGACATAATGTAGTAACTTCTGTGGACCATTTTAATATTTTCACCTGAACTGCAGAAGTTCTCGATTGGTAATTTCTTCGTAATTAAACACATTCTGTTTATTGTGCAGACTTGCATTTTCCATTTGATGCTGAAAAAAATATTCTACCTACTACAAGAAATGATACTGCAGCTTGTACAGAGCCCCATATCTCAACCAGAACAAACTACTTTGTAGGATAGAAGGATAATGAATTGACAGAACTTGCATTTATGTAACACTTAGTACAACAGAAAATCCAATACTGGGGTCTAATCAGACAAAATGTCATGCCATGAAATATTAATACAAGTGATCGAAACCTTGGTCAGAGAGAGCTTTTTGAGAATGCTTTAGAGGAGTGAGCTGAAAGGATGGAGCGATGCAACTCCAGAGTAGAGCCTATGTGGGCAAAGGCATGGCCACCAAGGAATCCAACTGTACAGTACTGATCAGTGCAGCTCCTCCCTGGTGCCCATATACCTATCTGTTGCCTTCCAATCATAAACTCTGAGAGCATGGTCCAAACCCTGGTTGCATGCATTAACAGCATCAACGCAGTGGGAAAGAAAAAACTTGGTTATTGCAGCGTTTTCATCATCAAATTGTGAATAACAAATGATACATAAATGGTTTTTAATAATCTGTAATAACTTTCATTTTATCAGCATATTTTCCTGCTTTCAACCCAAAATTTTCAAAAAACCTTTTAAAATTAAATTTTTGAGTGTTTTGGGGAGGTAGCTTGTTTGTATGGACCATGCAGTAATTCCAGTACATTGTAATTTACAAGTACAGAAATATTGCCCAGTTAAGCCTGGTTTTGAGACCCTTTTTTAGAACATTAGGGATGACATTTGACCGGATAGCAAACAGTTGAAGAATCTGAATGTTGACTAGGACCTGACTTGTGGGTGTGTTCAGCTGCCTTGTCTGGGAAATTATGCAGTTAATGAGAAATGGTTCTGTGCCCAGACTGTGGTCATAAAATTATACAGAATCCACACCGTAGAATTCAGTAGTTTGGTCCAGCTGGTCCATGCCAGCATCTTCACTCCACGTGCCATATCAGATCATTGTGTTTGTCCAACCTTTATTTTAAACGCATTTGTAAGATTCAGTTTGACTAATTGCCAGAGCAGTGAGTTTCACATCTTATCACCCTTTGGTTCAGGAGAGTTCAGTAAAAACCTCACTACTTCTCAATCACTAATCTTCTTGCAAGAGGGGCACAGCAAGTGATCTCTGTACAATGAAATTCTTGAGATTGAAGCCAACTCAACACCTGGAGTGTCATTCAGTAAGTGACCTCTTAGTCAGTAATTCAGCCTAGCATTGGTGGCACAAGGGGATGAGTTTAACAGCAGGGAGAGGAGGCTGGGATACTTAATCATCCCTGTCACATTCCCATCCACCTGACTGAATGTTCAGGAGGAAGCTTACCAAAACTCTTGGCTACATAACTTGAGCCAATGAACTCCACAATTAAACCCTGTATGGATTTAGAACCATTCATTTCTCCAATTGTGATCATTAATTTGGCACAGACCAATGATCAGACCTGGGACCTTCCTGGTGTGTGCAACACAGCACTTTGAATCAAGAATGTTGATAGATGAACTAAAGGTCAGACCATGAACAGGAGATTAGTTGCTGTGGGTTGAAATTGTTCTGAAGAGTTCTGGTGGGTTGTGGAGAAAATGTGCTCCTCTGAAGGCAAATTTGGATTTAAAGGTAGACTGATTCAGCCACTGACTAGACTCTCGAGCACCCAGGTTGGCTTGTTCTGTAATACAATCATGTTGCAACTCTCTGGCTTCCCTTAAGGTTTTTGTGTACAAACTTTTATGGCACTATTATGAATGAAGGGAAAAGGCTAGAGTAAATTAGGCTGTGGTAAAATTTAAGTGAACTAATCACAAAGTAAGGTATTGCCAGTGGGTTTATAGAATATGGATTTATAAGATAAAATCCATGTGTTGTGAGCTAGCAGGTCAGTGAACACTAATAAAGTGAACAGTCATTCCATTGTAACTGTTTGTACTTGTTGAAGTGTGCTATTGATTCTCCTGTCACTGACACAAATTGTGTTTTCCACTCGCACTGATTGGGTGGCACAATTGAGAGGAGCTGTTCCTTTACTTGGATAATTAAATCCTCAAACAAATGAAGACAGAATATGCTGGATACACTCAGCAGGTCAGGCCGGACGCGTGGAGAGAGAAACAGCTAATGTCTCAGGACGATGACCTTTCATCAGAATTAGGAGATGTTAGAAATCAAACATGTTTTGCATCACAGAGAAAGGAGAGATATAGGGAACAAAGGAAGTGCCTGTTGGAGTGGGGACTGAAAGTCTTGAACGAAAGGTCATCGACCTGAAACAAGAAAACTTTCTCTCTATAGATGCTATCTGACCTGCCGAGTATTTCCTGCATTTTATTTCAGGTGCCAGTATATCATGTTTTTTCCCTTTTCAATAAATCCTCAAAACCCTGAGTTTTCAGGGCTACATGTCAATGGTGTCAAATATTCTGCAACTGTTTTTGAATTAATAAACCTGTTTATTAAAGGATCTCTATTATTTGGCCAGTACTGTGGGAGATTATTAAAGTATGACTCTCGCCATTTGGAGAGGACTGGGTTTGGCGTCAGATGATTCGTCCGCAGAATGCAGTTGAAGGAACCTTGCTAAGATGGATTTTGGCATTTAAAATGGACTGATTTGGCTGATGGGACCTGGTTTGTGCACTTCAACAAATATAACAAGTATGAGTGTACAAGAACATGTACCCACAATGCTGATATTTCCTGCAATTGCCAACAAGGGACTAGCGAGTTTAGGGAATGAATAAAGTACAGATTCTCAACAGCTGGACAATACGTTGTGCAAGGAAGTGTCCGCTAGAGCCCCCAGCCTCCAGTTGATGGATCAGTCTCTGCCATCAGGTGAGATTCTCCTATTTCCCCACTGTTATAAAATAACTAAGTACCTAACATTAAGATTTATAAAATAACTAAGTACCTGTTAGTTATAAAATAACTAAATACCTAACCACCGGAACCTAACATTAAGATTTGTTTACAGGTTAAATAATCTATCAAAGTAGGAAAATAGTGTTGTTGTGCTTTTGGTCAGAGATGCTTGCCAGCCTTTCTCTGAGATGTTGCTGTTTGAAAGTAAACACTAAAGATTTCTGCTACAGTTTTAAATTAGCTTGTGCTTTGTATTCCAGAAGATTAGTATCGGCCACGTTTCCACTCATATTGTGAAGGTTCAGGGAGCAGTATTTTACCAAAAAATTCCTATCAAAGTGTATGAACTATTCTCTTAATATATTTTAGTTCTGTGTAAACAGACCATATTTAAACTAGTATCATTGTGTTACATCTGTATATAATTAGGACATTTGAACTTTCAAAAGGGGAAAATGTAGTGGGCAGCTCATTTGATCTCGTGATTAAGACTACAGTTGGCAAATAAATCTGATATGTTACAACACTGATGGCATTCACTGAAAATGAAGAACTGTGGACAAAAAAACAAAACAACCTGATCAGTTAGCACCCCAAGAATTGTCAATAGTGTTATAAAGCAGCACTTACCAATAACTGCTCACTGATGCTCAGTTTGGGTTCTACCATTAAAACGTGGTCTGAATGTGGACAAAACAGTCAAATTCCAGAGGCGGGACTGACTACTTAGCATCCTCAAGATTTTAAAACAATGTCAATGAATGAGAGTCAGAAAGAAATCTCCACTGTCTGGGCTTTTTCTATCAGAAGGGAGGCTGGTTGTTACTGTAGAAGACCAGTCGTCTCAGCCTCTGATTCTACTGCCCTAATTTATCAAGTCAGTGCCCAAGGTCCCTCTGTTGGCGACCAGCTTCAGGGATCTGCAGTGTCCAGCAGTGATATAATCAAGCATCACATCGAGGAAGTCGCCATACTGCAAACTGAAGTTTAAAAAAATAATTAACTTACATTTTAAAGAAAGTGGTAGAATGATTGGACCACACCTATGGGATTAAGCTAGAGGCTGAAACATGATTTTTTGTAATAACGTTAAATATTTTGGAATCTTTGCTTTACTGCCAAGACCGGCATTCATTGCTTTTCTATAATTGCCCTGTACCCCAACTCTGGGGTGATTTTTTTAACAGCTACACTTTTTGCACCTTTTTAACAAAATGTGAGCAGCCACAGTGAAGCCCCTGCAATCCCGGTGAAGATATTCCCACAGTGCTGTTGGGGAGGGAGTTCCAGCAATTAGACCTGGGACAATGAAGATGGTGAGTGACTTGCAGGGAACCTGCAGTCCTGCTACCTTCGTCCTACTTGAGAGTGGAAGTTGTGGGTTTGGGAGGTATTGCAGAAGTAGTCTGGGTGAGTAATTGCAGTACCCTTTGTAGATGGGGCACCGGCGGTCACTCTACCCTTATGGCGAAGGGAGTGAGTGTTTGGGGTGATGGATGCCAATCAATTGGGCTGCTTTGTCCTGAATGGTGTCAAGCTTGAGTGTTATTGTAGCTGCGTTCATCCAGTGAAAGTATTCCCTTACATTGCTGACCTGCCTTGTAGATGGTGGAGTCATTGACGAGTCAGGGTGCAATTGGATACCCCAGTCCCTGACCTGCTCTTGTAGCCACGAAATGTATGCAGCTGGTCCACTTGCGTTTCTGTCATCAGTGACTCCCGAGATACGGATGGTGGAGGACTCGGTCATGGTTAAGCCATTGAATGTCAAGGGTCGGTGGTTAGTCTGTCCTGTGGGCCATGGTTATTGCCTGCTTTAAAAATGAATTTTATAGTTATGTGAAGAGATTAGACCCAATGCGATAAAATTAAGCTTGAATGCCTTTTCTAACGGCAAGAAAACTCGGAATGATCGAATCTGCATTGATTACATCAGCACGAACGCTGAAATTGTAGATGCAGTGAGGTGCCGACGGCGGCTTCTGTGGGTTCCAAATTAGATGCACCTTTCGGTGGACCCGTTCCTCCGTCGCTACAATGATTCCGAGTCTCGCTGCTGCTACTTCCCATTGCAAACTCTGGGTTTGACCAATGACCGTGCCCGAATAATTAACACTTTTCTCTTTACAGGTGGTGTTAGAACGGGAAAATAATCAAGTCAGACTGTACTTACATCCGAACAGTTAAACTTGATTCGGATCGTCAATAAAATGACAATTTAATTGTTTTTACAGTTACTCATGGTGTAAATTTGTGAATATTTTGTTCTCAGATCTGGGCGTTAGGACTAGAACTCTGCGCCAGCCCCGGAGTGGTGTGAACAGCTGCACTCTACACGCCCTTGCCCCCCCCCCCGCCCCCCCGGGACCGCAATCACTGGATGTTTTGCTGAATCTGCTGTTGTTCCGAACAAATGTCACAAACACAATAGCGTTCCACACTTCAGAGACCTCCGCCTTGAAGATGGCAACCGGTTTAGCCCAGGATGCTTTAGGGGAAGAATTAACTTGTGCGATTTGTTTGGAGATCTACACGGACCCGGTGGTTCTCGAATGCAAGCACAGCTTCTGCTGCTCCTGTATTGAGGAGACCTGGAATGATTCGGCCGCGGCCAGTTACTCGTGTCCGGAATGCAGGGCAGAATACAGCGAGAGGCCGACGTTGGAGAGGAACTTCAAGCTGGCAAACATTGTTCAGAGATACCTGGCTCTGGAGGTCTCCAAGAACGCGATTCTGTGTAACTACTGCACCCAAAAGCCGCGGGCAGCCGTGAAAACCTGCCTCAAGTGCGAAGCCTCGATGTGTCCCGAGCACCTGAGGCACCACACCGAGAGCGCCGTCTTCAAGACCCACCTCCTGGTCGACCCCACTGCCGACGTGTCCCGCTGGAAATGCACGGAGCACCAGGAGCTGCTGAAGATCTACTGCAAAGACGACCAGGTGTGTGTCTGCACCCTCTGCACTTTGATCGGGAAACACAAGGACCACAGCTGCGAGACCATCAGCGAGGGCGAGAAGGAGCTGAGGGTAAGGATGTGCTGGGCACAAGATGACGAGGCGCCTTTTCACTTTCACCTGTTGAAATCGGTGTGACACCATCGTCGGTTACTGGTTAATGACCCTTAAAAATAATTGTGGCTTACTTGTGTTTTTGTTTCTTTATGTTTCGTTTCAATGTCCGTTGATATAGGCGGAATTAAACTGGGAACTGCGTGTGTGTTAAAGAGGGAGTTTTTGTGAAGTGTTGCCCAGAGAATTATTGGCCACCTGGGGTCGGGACCTGTTGAGGGAGATCGTACCCCGGACTTGCTGCTGGTGTCGATGAAGGAATCCTAGTCAACAGTCACCTCTTTCAGACTTGTATTAAATGCAACCCTTATCCATTCTCCCCGGTCTTTGGGGTTTATAAAAACAATTGCAAATCTGTATAAATACTGAATGTTGCGGCTCCGGGGGGCGCCGCCGGCTCAGCAAACAACGTCAGGCTCTTCAAATAGTTGTGGTGGGGGGGGGGGGGGGACGGAGCCCGGAGCTGATGTGCAGAGGAGGGAGCTGACCGAGAGGTTCCGGACAGCAGGGGCAGGGTGTGGGGAGGGATGTTCAGGGGGAGGGAGCAGCGGCCGAGGGGTGGAGTCGGAGCAGAGGGTTTGCGGAGGGGGCTGTCCCGGGGTCAGAGACAGGGAACCGATGGGTGATCCGGCGATGGGGTTGGGTGAGGCAGAGACTTGAGGGGAATATTACACACCCGAAATGTCACAACCCTGTTTCCCTTTCACGGACGTTTACATTTCCAGCAACTTCTGTCCTCCTGCCAGCAGCAATAAAACAGAAAATGCGGGAAACGGTCGGGAGGTCAGGCAGAGTCTGTGCAAGCAGGCAATCACATGAGGCAGAGATACAGGAATGAGAGTCCCATAGTGATACAGCGCGGGAACAGGCCCTTCGGCGGATCGTCCATGCTGTTCAACATTCCAGTCTAGGCTGGTCCCATTTGCCCGCACTTGGCCCATACCCTCTAAACCTTTCCTGTCTGTGTGCCTGTCCAAACGCTGGAATTGTACGGCCTCTCCCACTTCCTTTGGTACCTCGCTCCATGTACCCACCACCCTCTGGGTGGAAAGTTGCCCCTCGGGTCCCTTTAACCCTTTTGTCAGAACTGGGAAGGAGAGAAAACCAGTTAGTCTGGAGCTGTGGGAAGGGCAAAGTGAATATCTCCGCTAGGGTGAGGACAGGGTTGCTGTGTAGGTAAGTTGTAAATGAGGTTATCTGGTCAATGAGTTAATGGGGGCAGATAGGCAGAAAACCTTGTGCATAAGAACTGTGAAATGAGAACAATTGGAGAGCCAGTATCAGAGGTGGATTATGACCCGGGGCCCATTTGTTGCAGACAGAGAAAGCAAGTCGCCTCCAGTTGAATCCAGAAGACAGGGAGAAGTTGAGGTGTCATTCTTCAACTTTGCATTGGGCCTTGTTGTAACAGAGCAGGAGGCCACAGACCGATAGGTCGGTGTGGGAGTGGGATGGAGAACTAAAGTGACAGGTAACAAGAAGCTCGAGGTGGTTCTGCAGATGGAATGTGGGTTCCCCACAAAGTGGTCACCCCGTCTGCGTTTGGCTTCTCCGATGTTCCAGAGATCAGGTGGTGAACAATTAATGCAGAATAGGATATTTTAAGAGGCATTTAGACAGACTTTATGGGGCACTAGTGAGGCCTCATTTGGAATACTGTGCACAGTTTTGGGCCCCCTATCTTAGGAAGGATGTGCTGATGTTGGAGAGGGTTCAGAGGAGATTTACGAGGATGATTCCTGGAATGAAAGGGTTTATGTATGATGAGCGTTTGTCAGCTCTTGGACTGTACTCACTGGAGTACAGAAGAATGAGAGGGGACCTCATAGAGACATTTAAAATGTTGAAAGGACTGGACAGAGTAGATGTGGCTAGGCTATTTCCCTTGGTGGGTGAGTCTAGGTCCAGAGGGCACAATCTTAGAATTAGAGGGTACAGGTTTAAAACAGAGATGAGGAGAAATTTCTTTAGCCAGAGGGTGGTTAATTTGTGGAATTCCTTTCCACGTACAGCAGTGGAGGCCAGATCATTGGAGGTGTTTAAGGAAGAGAAAGATAGATATCTAAATAGTCGGGGTATCAAGGGATATGGCGATAAGGCCGGAAATTGGGATTAGAATAGTTTTTCTTTTCTCCGCCCCATTTCTCATTTCTTTTTCTTTTTTCCCTTTTCCTTGGAGCAGACTCAATGGGCCGAATGGCCTACTTCTGCTCCCTTGTCTTGTGATCTTGTGACATGTGAACAGGCTAGGAATGGAGGGATGTGGACCTGGTGCAGGCACATGAGCAGTTTAAATTGGCAGCATAGTCAGCACAGATACTGTGGGCTAAATGGCCTGTTCTTTTGCTGTACCATTCAATGTTCTATTGGCAGAAGTACAAGTGAATCACTGCTTCACCTGGAAGAACTGTTTGGATTCCTGGATGGTGGGAGGGGAAGAGGTGGAAGGGCAGGTTAAAGTATTTCACTGGGTCTCCTTGGTTTGTTTTGGGCAATATCCCAACATCTTTCCATACCTTATGTCAGAGTAGTTGTATCATTTAAGTTCTTCTAACCCTTTAAACCCACAAAGATGAGTGCTTAGAGCTGAAAGGCTGAGGTTTATTTTGTGGAAATCAAATAAAACTGCAGAGATTCTGAAAATCTGAAATAAAACAGAAAATGCTGGAAATACTCAGCAGGTCAGGCAGGAACTGTGGTGTTGGGAAGTCATGTTGCAGCTGTATAGAACTTCGCTTTGGCCACATTTGGAGTATTGTGCGCAGTTCTGGTTGCCCCATTACAGGAGAGACGTGGAGGCTCTGGAGAGGGTGCAGAAGAGGTTCACCAGGATGCTGCCTGGATTAGAGAGTCGTAGCTATAGGGAGAGGTTGGACAAACTTGGATTGTTTTCTCTGGAGCGCCAGAGGCTGAAGAGTGACCTGACAGAAGTATATAAAATTAAGAGGGGCATAGATAGAGTAGGTAGTCAGTCTTTTTCCCAGGGTGGAAATGTCAAGTACTAGGGGGCATAGCTTTAAGGTGAGAGGGGAAAAGTTTAAAGAAGGTTTATGAGGCAAGTTTTTTTACACACAAAGAGCGGTGGGTGCCTGGAACATGCTGCCAGGGGAGGTGGTAGAGGTAGATTTGGTAGCAACATTTTAGAGGCTTTTAGACAGATGTATGTATGACAGGGAATGGAGGAGATAGACCACATGTAGGCAAATCTGCAGGTAAATTGGCATCATGGTTGGCACTGACATTGTGGGCCAAAGGGCCTGTTCCTGTGCTGTACACGTCTATGTTTTATAAGGCAGTAGCTAGCAAAAAAGTTCTGGAAATGCTCAGCAGGCCAGGCAGCACCTGCAGAGAGAAAAACAGTTAACATTTTACACTGATGGACTTTCATCCGAGAAGCAAAGTTAGATAAAATAGGAATTAATATGTGAAGAAATGTAGGAAGAGTGGAGAGAACAGAAGGTTGGTGCTAGGGTGGTTATGATGTGAAATCGAGGGGTTTTAAATTTTGGGCACTGCTGTCGAGGCCAGCATTCATTGCCATCCCTAACTGCCCTTGAGAAGGTGGTGATGAGCCGCTTTCGATCACTACAGTCCTTCTGGTGAAGGTGCCCCCACTGTTCTGTTGGGGAGGGAGTTCCAGGATTTCGACCCAATGACAATGAAGGACTGGCAACGTTTCTCCACCACCATCCACAACTAGATGTGGTTGGAATGCAGAGCTTTGATCTGATCCACTGATTGTGAGAGCACTTAGCTCTGTCCATTGCGTGCTGTTTTTGCTGTTTAGCATGCTTGTGGTCCTGAGTTGCAGCTTCAGTAAGCTGCCATCTCATCATTCTTGGATATGCCTGATGTTGCTCCCGGATGCCCTTCTATGCGCCTCAATGAACCTGAGTTTGACGGTAATGGCAGAGTGAGGGGTGTGTCAGTATACTCGCCCCTTCTGCAGTCAAGACACGAGGTGATCAGTCTTGTGGCTTCTGGGATCCAGGCAAGGATTCTCCTTGTGAGTGTTGGTCTCCCTATGATCCCTTGTTCTTCTGCAATTTCAGGGTTCAGTAAAGAATTGAATCCTGTTTCCAGAACCCATTTCCCTCCAATGAGGCGGTGCCACACATGTTGCAAAGATTCACATGTACCTCCTCCAACTTTGTCTAATGCACTCGGTGTTCTTGATGTGGCCTCCTCTACATCGACAAGACCAAGTGTAGACTAGGGGACTGTTTCGCGGAGCACCCACGCTCTGTCCATGACGGCCATCCAGAACTCCTGGTTGCATGTCACTTCAACTCCCCTCCCCATTCCCACACTGACCTGTTGGTCCCTGACCTTCTCCACTGCCAGGGTGAGGCCAAACACAAACTAGAATAACAGCACCTCATAGTCTACCTGGGTAGTCTGCAACCCAATGGTTTTTGCCAACAGACACTGAATTCTTCAATTTCAGGTAAGCCCCACACTCCCTGTGTACCTTTCTAACTCCTTCTACCCACATAGTTCCCCCAGTGCCCCCCCCCCCAATCTCCCAGCTTTGTTGCTTTTCCCCACCTGGTTCCATCTGTCCACCACCCCTCCCTTATCTGGTTCTACAGCACCTTCCAGCCTCCGTCTCCCGATTCCAAATCTCCCCCCGCCTCCCCCATCTGGCTCCATCTGCCGATCATTCTCCCTCTTCACCTGGTTCCACCTCTCACCTGCCAGCCCCTGCCTCACCGCCCCCCCCCCCCCCTCACTGGCCATCTCCTCTCTACATTCTCAGTCCTGATGCAGGATTTCAACCTGAAATGTCGACTGTCCCTTTGCCTCAACAAATGCTGCTCGACCCACTGAGTTCCTCCAGCAGTTTGGTTTGCTCTTGGTTTGAGCATCTGAAGTCTCTGGTATCTACAGAAAATTGCTTGCTTCATACAAGGGCCCAATTCCCCACATGGGTCTCATGACCAAGCCTCAAAAGTTAGGTATTTGCTGTTTTAACATGGGCCTCTAGCTATCTCTTATTGCCATATTAACAGCCAGTGAGGCCTTGGACGTAGCCAGAGATGCCTTGGAGTGGACTCATTGTTTCTTACTGCAACCAAATGGCCATTTAGTCAGCCGAACTAGTTTCCCAATTTCTGACTGCTGTTTCGGGAAGCTGAGAGGGTGTTGTCCCTGATCCCGTGCTGCTCTGGTTCATCCTGTCATCATTCAAAGCCAGAGATTCACTCCTTCAATTAAGTGGTTATCATGCCCTTGCTTATACTTCCTTAACATTCTCAGTGATCTTCACAAACCATTAACCACCCTTGTACACTGATATGGCTGTGCACACTGTCCGTTCTTCTGTTCTATTCTGAAATGGCAGTTTTAACCATAAGATTTAAAACAGGGGATGTATAAGGGTTGCTAAATACCCAGGGCTGGATGAGATCTATCCCGGGATACCATGGGAAGCAAGGCATGCGATTGCTGGGGCCCTGCATCTTCATTAGCCACAGGTGAGGTGCCAGAAGACTGGAGGATTGGAGAAACAAGAGAGACTGCAGATGCTGGAAATCTGGAGCAACACACAAAGTGCTGGAGGAACTCAGCAGGTCAGGCAACACCTATGGAGGGAAATGGACAGTTGATGTTTTGGGTTGAGCCCCTTCCTCAGGGCCAATGAAGGGTCTCGACCTGAAACGTTGACTGTTCATTTCCCTCCACAGATGCTACCTGACTGGCTGAGCTCCTCCAGCACTTTGTGTGTTGCTGGAGGATAGCTAATGTTGTTTTATTTAAGAAGGGCAGCAGAGATAAGCCAGGTAACTACAGGCTGGTGCGTCAGTGCGAGGGAAATTAGTTCACACAGAGATACAGCCCTTTGGCCCACCAGGTCTGCACTGACCGTCAAACACCCACCCATTGATCTTTGATCTTCTGATCCCCTACCTTCTGGCAAAGTGCCCACCACCAGACCCCTGCCCCTCCAACAGTGTGCTGGGAGCTTAATTTCCTGACTCTGTGCCCTAGGGGTAGGATTTGTGTATGTTTGTGAAGGCAGGGGTTTATCAGAGATGGTCAGTGTGGCTTTGTATGGGGGAAATCCTGGCTCATTAATTTGATTGAGTTTTTTTTGAGGTGGTAACTAAAAAGATTGTTAAAGTAGGGTGGTAGATATTGTCTGTATGGACATCAGTAAGGCATTTGACAGGTCCTGCATGGTAGGCTGGTCCAGAAGGTTCAGGCGGATCAGATCCAAGGTGAGCTGGCTAATTATATCCAAAATTGGCTTGGTGGTAGGAGGCAGAGGGTAGTGGTGGAAGGATGCTTTTCTGATTGGAAGTCTGTGACTAGTGCTGTAGCACAGAGATGGATGCTCGGACCTTTGCTGTTTGTGGAAAAAAAATATTAACAAGTGGGATGTGAATGTAGGAGGAATGATTAGTAAGTTTGCAGGTAACATGAAAATTGGTTTTGTGGATATTGAGGAAGCTTGTCTAAGGCTACAGCAGGATATAGATCAGATGGAAAATTGGGCAGAACATTAGCAGATGGAATTTAATCCTGGCAAGTGCAAGGTGATGCATTTTGGGAAGTCAAATAGGTGTAGGACATGTACAATAAATGGTGGGGCACGAAGGAATGTTGATGAGCAGAGGGATCTTGGGGCTCAAGTTCATAGTTTCCTGAAAGTGGCTACACAGGTAGACAGTGTTGAAGAAGGCATAGGTCAGGACATTAAATATAAAAGTTGTGACATTATGTTGCAATTTTGCAAAACATTGGTGGGGCTGCACTTGAAGTACTGCGTGCAGTTCTGGCCGCCACACCAGAGGAAGGATGTGATTGCGCTGGAGAGAGTGCAGAGGCGATTCACCAGGATGTTGCCTGGATTGGAGGACTTTAGCTTTGGGACAGAGTGGATAGGCTGAGGGGTGACCTGATGGAAATGTATAAAATTATAACAAGCATAGATAGGGTAGATGATCTTTTCCCCATGGGAGGGGCATCAAAAACATGAGGGCATGGGTTTAAGTTGAGAGGAAGGAGTTTTGAGGGGAAATTGCTTTTTATTGGTCATATTGGAGGACCTGTGGTCCTTTGATGCTGAGTGGTTCAGGTGGTGTGTCATTGTCCAATGACTTGGTTCCTCATTCCCGGAACTAATTGCATCGCCAGGATGTGCTCTCACCTGCAAATTCGATGCCAGCCTCTATTTCTGTTCAGTGGTGAACAATGTTATGAACTGTATGTGTTTTGTTTTCCTCCATGCACCTGTTTTTGTTTAAATACATATTTTTGGATCAATGTGAAGTTCCTAACATACATCTTGTGCACATAAACCTGACTTTCATCATGTTTTCGATGCCTCACTTTAGAATCATTTGCAACATCAGCTCCAGAAGATCCGAAATAACGTTGAAGCTGTTCAATTAGCTCTGAGTGATCTTCACAAAGAGAAGAGGAATGCACAGGTAGGGTCCTGTCAAAGCACAGATCTTCCTAGATGACTCAGTGGACTTGTGCTGTGTATGGTGAAGCCATGTTTATATTTGGTCCCAAGTATTGAATCTGCTCTGTGCTGAGCTGATTGATCTTGGTTTGGGGAACCAAAAATTCGCCTTAATTCCTCTGAATCAGTCGGTGTCTCTCCCTCTCCCTCGCTATCCAATATCCAAGTGAAAAGTGTATGGGATTTGTGAGTGAACAATGGACTTGGCCAATATGCCAGTGAGTTGCCAAATGACACTCAAAGATTTCCATGTGACCCCATGTCCATGGAATCACATTTGTTCATCATACTGTTACTTTTCAGAGGGGCTGCAAAGTGGGAAAAATTGGTGAAAACGATCTGTGCCTCTCAGCACTTTGGTGAGTTCTGCCATGGATAAACAGGTGGCAGGACTGCACCACTTCTCACCTGTAACACTCAACTTTTTTCAACAATAGCTCTGAGGAAATGATCAACAATAGCTGATAAAAACCTTCTTCTGCCTTTTTAAGACCGTGAAAAGAAATGTGCAGATGAAAATTAAAGCAAAATACGAGACACTGAGGAAGCACATTGACAAGGAGGAGAGGAGAGTTCTGCGATTCCTGGAAAGTGAGCAGATTCGGATGGTCACTGAGATTGATGGCAAGATCAGTGAGCTTGAAAGGAAAGTGAGAGACTTTGAAAAGTCCTTTTCTGATCTCAGTGAGCTTCTGAAGCACAATGAGGAGCTTTCGTTTATCCAGGTAATACCGTACCTGCCTCGTCCCTTCTTGGACCTTGGCAGTTTTTCACCAAAGGATAAGAGTTTATGAATCAGTTTTAACAGTGATGGCCAAAATAATTGGCTCAAGAAACAATTAGATGGGTTTCTGGAGAGAGAGATGTTAAATTCCTTCATCTAATAAAATATAGATGTTTAGGTTTCCCATTAATCATTGTTTTATACTAACATAGGCACCTGGCAGTTTAACCCACCTGGACAGGCTGGCTGGAGATTGAAGCAATCTTTGGTTTAAAAAAACAGGGTAAATGACTAAATGCATCTTGTAACCCAGAAAACAGGAGCAGCAAAAAATTCTTGTTACCTCAAAGCTTGGGAGACCCGAGTTCAATCCTGACCTCCAGTACTGTCAGTGAGGAGATTACACATTCTCCCTGTGACTGCACGGGTTTCCTCTGGGTGGTCTGGTTTCCTCCCAGATCCCAAAGACATGTTGGTAGGTTATCTGTTCACTGTAAATTACCCCTAGTGTGGGTGGGTAGCAGGAGAATGGGGGCGTGGGGCAAGTTGGTGGACATGTAAAAGAGAAGAGGTTACAAGGAAATACAAGTAGGGCAATGGGATTGCTCTGAGAGGCTGCACGGACTTGACTGGACAGCCCCCATGTTGTAAGGAAATATGAGAAAGGGGTAAATGACTACATGCAGCCTGCAACACTTCTTCTCTAGGGTTTGTCAATCCCACACAAGTGTTGGGACACTGGGAGAATCAAGAAATGTAAGGAATTCGGTAATTATCTTGCCTACTTCAGCACTGTGTCCTCATTTTTGCCTTAAATAAACATGAGTTAAAAAATAGCATGAAATTACTTGAAATGATCAGTATTTGAATTGCCAGACAGGATATTTTATAAAATGTATGTTTTTGATACACTTATTTACACTGTTTTTGATGTGCATTTCATTATAGCAGCTTAATTCAATGGCAGACAGGTAAGAGGCTGGAGTTTTATGTAATTCACCATGACGATTCCCACTTAATCAATTTGTAAGTGTGTAATTCTGCATTGCTTCATTTCTTGTGCTTGTAGTTCAGTACGTGTCGATATTTGTTTGTTTGCAATTGAGTATCTGGTGATTGTCCACTGATCCTTTAATGATGAAAAGGATTAGTTCTGTGCTCACTCAAAGCAAGGTGTCCACATGCAGCAAAGCATTTCCAAATAGCACTTTGTGGCTGCAGACACAAGGGACACTCGGGCTATGGAGCAACCTGACTACAGACTGAAATTGGACCAGCTGGCCAGTATGATTTGGCTTAGTGGGTGGGTCTCACTCTCTCGAGCCAGACACTTGAGGACACAGGCCTCTACTCCCTGTGCAAATACCAGCTTAGTGCTGCCCTGTTCCACAAGGGCCCTTTCAAACGAGCTATCAGACCAAGGCCTTTTCTGTCCTTTGGTAAACATAAAACATCTGATGGTTCCATTCAAAGAAGAGTGCAATCTCCCAACGTGTTAGCCATTATTTGTCTCTCGATCAACGTACCTAGAACAGATCTTCTTGTTGTTTGGGAAGCTTTGGTGCATCTTGGCAGTCAATCTTCTAAACTATAAAAAGCATCATCATTCAAATGTAATTCATTGGCTGTGAAGATGTTTTTTTGTTCTTTAGAATGAAGGAAGCATCTGAACCGTTCATGGCACCAACTCCTTCTGATCCGGGTAAAACTGTTGTGCAAAGGCTGGCAGAGTGGGTCCAGAGCCAGTACGTGGCAGCACCCCCCCCAACCCTGGGGAGTAACTTCCTGGTCAGTATGTGTAAGTACCTAAAGAAACACATACCGAGCACCCCCAGGTCAGCACACTCATGCATTCAGATGTGAATGAAAGGCTGGTGTAATGGATTACAGGGGATTACCATGGGGATAAAGACTGACCATCCACCTTATCTGCATCCCTCAGGATTTTATAAACCTCTAAGGTCACTCCTCAGTCTCTTTTGCTCGAGGGAAAACTGTCCCAGCCGGTCCAGCCTGTCCTCAAACCCTCCAGTCACCCTTTCCAGTTTAACGACGTCCTTCCTCGTGTATGAGGAACACTTGGTGCCCGGTGACGGGGCAGCAGTGGAGGGGTGCGTGCTGCGCCAGGGCAGGCTCCGACCTTGTCAGGGGTTCACAGCTGGAGATCACTCAGCTGCCTGATGCAGGGTCTCGACCCGAAATGTCGGCAACTCCTTTACCCTCAAGAGATGCTGCTTGACCTGCTGAGTTCCTCCAGGAGATTGTTTGTTGCTCCAGATTCCAGCATCCACAGTCTCTTGTCTCACTCAGCTACTCCTTCCGTTCACAGACGGACAGACACCGAGCCTGGACCCTCGCACAGCATTTCCACACCTGGTCCTGTCCGATGGGAACCGGTCCGTGTCAGGTTCCAAGCAGCGGCAGCCTTACCCCGATGGTCCCAAGAGGTTTGACTACTGGTGGCAGGTTGTGTGCTCGGAGAGAGTGAGCTGTGGCCGCTGCTACTGGGAGGTGGAGGTGGGTGGAGAGCGCCGGCGCTGGGATATCGGCGTGTGCTACGAGAGCCTGAGGCGGAAGGGCGAGGGCAAAGAATGTTCATTGGGACAGAACAAGGAGTCGTGGTGCCTGTACTCGGAGCCCGGCAGTCTTGCAGCTTTACACAATGACAACGTGACCACACTGACTGTTCAAATGCCCAGCAGGGTGGGTGTGTACGTCGACTTTGAAGCCGGAATTATTTCCTTTTACAGTGTGATGGACAAGAAATTAGCCCCATTACACACCTTTCGGCAGCAAGTGTTCACAAAACCCCTCCACCCAGCACTGGGAGTGGCTGATTTCACCACAACCCTGGCGCTGTGCACTCTCAGGTGATAAACTCAGCACTGATTATACTCTGTATGCAAGATAAGAATCATTGAAACAAGGAAATAAGGAACTGAAGCAGGAATAGGCCACATGGCTCCTCCAGCCTTCACTGCCCTTTCACAAAACCTGATCTGTACCTTGACAACCTTCACATTCCCTGAGTGTCTGAGCATCGACTGTTCACAGCCTTGACTATACTCAGTGACTGAAGATCCACAGCCCTCTGAGGTATAGAATTCCAAAGTTCTGATGAAGGGTCTCCAACCTGCAACATTAGCTCTTTCTCTCTCCACAGATGTTGCCTGACCTGCTGAGTGTTTCCAGCATTTACAGTTTTTATTTCAGTTTTTATTTACGCACGGTAGCGTAGCAGTTAGCGCGGTGCTATTACAGCGCCAGCGATCGGGGTTCGATTCCCGTCGCTGTCTGTAAGGAGTTTGTACATTCTCCCCGTGTCTGCGTGGGTTTCCTCCGGGTGCTCCGGTTTCCTCCCACATTGCAAAAACGTACGGGTAGGTTAATTTGGGGTTTAAAATGGGCGGCGCGGACTTGTTGGGCCAGAAGGGCCTGTTACCACGCTATAAATAAAATTTTAAAAAATTTTTTAAAATTTCCAGTAGCTGCATTTTCTTTTTGATTGTCAGAATTCCAAAAAAAAAGGAATTTCTTCTCACCTCAGTCCAAAGTAGCTGGTCTGAAGACAATGGCCCCTACCCTGGACCCTCCTGTTACAGGACACAGCCTCTCCACATCTATGAATATAAACCAAAATGGATGCTGGAAACACTCAGTAGGTCAGTCACCCTCCACAGATACAGAAGCAGAGTTAATGCTTCAGACCAAAGACCCTTTGTCAGAACTGGGAAACAGAGAAAACACTTTGGTTTTAAGTTGTAGAGAGGGTGGTGGAAGCAATCGGACAAAGGGAATATCTTTGATAAGGTGAGTGCGGAGTGACTGTGGGCATAAGCTACTGATGAAGGAACTTGATCGATGGATTCATGATGCAAGTTCATTAAGAAAAAAAACTGTGAGATGAGGGCAGTTAGAGAGAAATTTTTGAGGAGGTAAAATTGATGAAGGCAGAGTGGTAGACATGGTTTACATGGCTTTTGACAAGGTCCTGCATGGTAGGCTGGTCTAGAAAGTCAAGACACAAAGCATCTGGGGCGTATTGGCAAACTGGATCCAAAATTGGCTTGGGGTAGTGGTGGATGGGTGCTTTCCTGACTGCAAGTCTGTAACAAGTTGTGTACCGCAGGGACCTTTGTTGTTTGTAATGTATGGAAATGACTTGGATGACAATGTAGGTGGTCTGGGTAGTATGTTTGTAGACAACATGAAACTTGGTGGCAATGCGGAAGGTGAAGAAGTTTGTATAAGGAAACAATGGGACATCGATCAGCTGGAAAGTTGGGCAGAGTGACGGTACATGGAACTTAATCCAGACAAGTGTGAGCTAATACATTTTGGATTCTCTCAGGACATGCTGAGTAAATGGCAGGGACCTGAAGAGCAATGATGTACAGAGGAACCTTGGGGTGCAAGTCCATAGATTGCTGAAAGTGGTGACACTGGTAGATAAAGAGGGCATTTGGTACGCTTGCCTTGACGGCCGAAGCATTGAGTATAAAAGTCGGGGTGCCATGTGACATCTGTACAAAACATTGGCTAGGCTGCACTGGGAGCACTGTGTACAGTTCTGGTCGCCACACTACAGGAAGGATGTGGTCACAGTAGAGAGAGTGCAGAAACGATTCACTAGGATGTTGCCTGGAACAGAGGGCTGCAGTTAGGAGAGATTGGACAGGCTGGGTTTGTTCTCGCTGGAATGTAGGAGGCTGAGAGGTGAACTTATAGAAATTTATAAGGGGCAAATACAGGATAGATAGATAAAGTCTTTTTCCCAGGGGACACAGGTCTAGAACTAGAGGGCACAGGTTTATGGTGAGAGGGAGAAATTTAAAGTAGGTCTGAGGGGTAAGGTTTTCCACACAGAGGGCAAAGTTTGTCTGGAACAAGCTGCCAGAGGAGGTTGTAAAGGCAAATATAATTATAATGTTTAAAAGGCATTTGGACAGGTAATTAGATATTAAAGGTGTAGAGGGATACAGGCCTAATGCAGGCAAATGGGATTAGTGTAGATGGGGGTCACGGTTGGCATAGACAAGGTGGACCAAGAGGGCCTGTTTCTGTGCTGTATGATTCTATGTAAACACAAAGCAAATGAATGTAAAGTGCAGGGCTGAAGGGAATGCTAACCAGATCAGAAATTTCTGCCTCAGTAAGATCACCTTCTAAGGACTGTATACTGTACTTGAAAATTTAACAGACTATTGCACCTTCCAGGTCAGTGACTCTAACATCTTGCACAGAATTACCTGGAGAAGAATAATGCATTGGTTTATCTTGTCAACATTCACAGATCTCGCATCACCATAACAGAATGCTATCAAAAGGTATATTAAAAGAATGATGGTAAATAAGCAATGGCTAACATCTAAATTAATGTATTAATCTACAATAAAAATATATCCCTTTATGGCACTCAACAGAAAAAAAAAGTCCAGCAATGGCTAACAAAAACAGTAAGCCTGAGAACTGGGACTAAAAAAAAATCAGAATTAAGCAAGAACAAGAAAATAATGTAAAGTAGAATAAGAGAATAATCCAGTGAGAAATACAAAAACAGCCAGTGAAAAGGAACACATTAGCAAAAGTTAATGTGAATCCCTTATAGAGGTAAAAATTTTGTGGGGAATTATGAAATGGCAGAGAAATTAAACAAATACTTTGGGTCTGCCTTCATGGAAGAGAAAATGAAAAGAGACACATTCTTGAAATGCAGCTCTACAATGAATAACTGAAAGAAAGTAGCATTAGTTTAAAAAAAATTGCCAGAAAAATTAATAGGATTGAAAGCAGATTAATCCCTGGGACCTGCATCCTGAGGTTATGAAAGAGGTGGCTGTGGAGACAATGCTCTGGTCATCTTTTAAAACTCTTGATTCTTGAACACTTGGTCTTCTGCACCATGAGCACACATGCATGCATACATACATGAACTTGTGGGCTCAAGCACAGGAGCCCTTGCCCACTCTCCTTCCTCCTCACGCTGCTCCCCTACACAACAGCTCATGCCATGCTGCAGGCTCCAGCTCCCCAGCCCAGTCAGATGCCTAGGCTGTTCCCAGTCCCTTTGCTCTAGCAGTAAACCTACCCACATTCCCAATTCCCATCTATTTGGTTTCTCCATCATTGAGGGGACCAAACTGTGAGCACCAAATGCAATACACTAGGCTGAAGGAAACGCAAATGAATCACTCCTTCACCTGAAAGAACTGTTTGAGTCCCTGGATGATGGGAAGGGCAAGATAAATGAGAAGGTATTGCATCTCCTGTGGGAATGGTTGGTAGAGATAGCAGAGCAACCAGGGAGCCACAAAGGGAACAATCCCTTCAGAACGCTGAAAACGGAGGGGACATGAAGACGTGTCTCATTAAAAATGGAAGAAATTGCAAAGGATGTGGCGTCTAGTGGAGTAGAAGGTGAGGACTAAAGGAACTCTGTTCTTGTCTGAGAGAGGGGTGTGAGAGCAGAGGTGCTAGTGAGAGCCCTATCAACAATGGTAAAAGAAGCCACAGTTAAGGAAAAAGAAAGACATTTCAGAGGTACCTGTGCAGGAAGTGCTGTCACCAGAGTAGATATGATGGAGATGAGAGAACGGAATGGAGTCCTTACAAGAGGCAGGGTGGGAGGAAGTGTAGCTGTGGGAGTCTATGGCTTGTAATGGATGCTGGTTACTAATCTCGCCACTGAGACAAACAGGAAGATGCAGAAAGGAAAATGGACCATGTGAAAGTGAGTGCAGGGTGGAAACTGGTGCCAAAGTAATAAAATTTTCTAGTTCTGTATCAATGCAGGAAGCAGCATCAATACAATTGTCAATATACTGGAAAAAGTGTTAAGGGACAGTGCCTGAGCAGGACTTAAACAAGGATGAGTTAATAATTAATTTGCTGAGTGCAGGATTGCATTCACAGCAAGGTTTTAAAAGTCATTAATTGGCTGTAAGGTACTTAGAGGCATGTATAAATTCTTCTCACACACAAACCTCATGACTTGGACTGTGATAAAATAAAAACATCCCACAAAGTGTCTGGTGTAGTTTGGACCCATGGAAGTACCCAGAGCTGTAGCTTTGATCCAGACAGTGAATGAAGTTGAAGGAGTTGTTCAATGTGATAAAACAGCATTGCCTGCAACATTGTCATCTGTGATCTCAGAGTTTAACGGGGTAAATTGTATATAGCAGGAAACTTTAGGAGAGGCATTAACTTCGTGTTGGGATATTCTCAGAGACCCAGTGATATCTCACTGAAAACATTCATTTTGTTTTGAAATGTCATTGAAGAGGGACTTACTTTAAGTGCTAACTTTCAGTCAGCATCTAAAGCAGAGTACAGGGAGAGACTGGGCCTGGACAAGAATTTCTAACGATCAAATTTCACTGAGAAACACTGACACTATAGTTCTCCAGTGATGCTGCTACATATGCATGATCCGGCTAGTTTTATTAATGAGCACACACCACCATTTGAACTGGATCTCCTTCCTGATATTCTTTCAACCAACTCCCTGAAACAAATTAATGAGTTAATAATTAATTTGCTGAGTGTAGGATTGCATTCACAACAAGGTTTTAAAAGTCATTAATTGGCTGTAAGGTACTTAGAGGCATGTATAAATTCTTCTCACACACAAACCTCATGGGGACTTGGACTGTGATAAAATAAAAACATTTAATGAGTGAACATTGTTCAGCTTATTGACAATTATTTGTACAAAAACACTGAAAATTTAGCAGCCTCTGCAGGGATAACCAGTCTGCTTGCACAAAGTGTGCGAGTTATTCTGTACATTTTTTCAGCTATATTTGCTTGTAATTTGTGCAAAGATTTGAAATATGTTTACTGCAGGATTTAAATACCTGGATTTACACAGAGAGTTTGAAAACCTGCATTAACAGGTCAGCAGGATCGCACTGATTGCTTTACTGGGCAACATTGATATGAGTACCAAGCTTGGCAGCAGTTGCTCTTCTCTCCGTCATTAGCAGTTCAGTATTTGCTTCCAGATCAGGCAATCACGTGTTGTGATATTGTTCCATTTCATCTTGCACCTCCTTCAGCGCTTGTTCCAAGGTGAGCGGTGGTGATCTATGATTTCTGACAAACTAGGCAAGGGTTGGGTACAACAGGTTAAGATGGCATAGGTTTAACAACTGGCAACACAACAAATTAGAGTAAATAAAGAAGAATATTGCTTCTGCCTCTCCCACCGTCTTCAAATTGGTTATTCTTTAATGAAAGTATCTGAACATGTTCTTGTAATCAAGTTGGCAGTTGTATTTTCTGCATTATAACAGTGGATACATAAGTATCTCATTATTTTCAAGTACTGAAGTCATATAAAAGATGCTATATAAATGCTAGTCTATTTTCAGTCTACTGGTCAACCTTTAGATCCCAATCAGTGGTGCCTTGCAGGCCAGCCTCATCAGCTGCCTGGATACCATATTTTGGAATTTGTTCCCCACACTGCTTCCCTCTTTAACTTTCTCCTTTATATCCTGCTCTGTGAATCCCCTTCCTAATATTTTCTTTTGATTTTCTGTCTACTTTTGACTATGGCTGAAATATTTCTAACATTGAAAGTGCTGAACAAATGCAGACAGAATTATCGAACTTGAAATGAGTCTGCATTGCATTACCCAATCCCCTCAAATTAGGCAGAATCGAGCAGCACTGACTGAAAGTAGTAGATGTGGTCTGCTTGCTTACCTCTTTAGTTTCTTCCAAAGTTGTGTAATAATACTTATCCTGTTCTAGTGAGGCCACAATGGACAAGTACAGATGTCGATTGACTTGCATAAATTGGCGAGTCAGAGCGAGCTGTTGTTTCAGCATGTCATTCAGAGCTAAGCTGGCAGGGCTGTATGCAGTCAGTGCTGTGGATTTGACAAGCAAAGGCAGGAATAAGCAGCACACTTCACCGCAGTACAATGATCCATAATCATGCAGTCATCTCGGACAGGCAGGTTTCATTTATAGCACAATTAATTTTATTAAATTTAAAATTTTATTGCACAACTTTTTTTAAATTTCATATATATATATATATTGTGTCTACTTTTGATACAAATTGACAGGACTTATGCTTGCGTTGTTTTGTTTTCTAATACCACAACCACGTGAGGTCAGAGGTGTCCTGGATATAAATAATGGAACATTAATCCACATTGTATGCCCAGCAATCATCCAACCACCATCCCCATCACCATTATCACCAGAGTATAGATTGGAGGATCCGGTGCCCAGAATGTAGTACATTTGATTATCAAGTCACTGATTAAAATCAGAGTACTAGTGATCGGCCACATTGGCCGACACACCTGATTCACTAAATGGTACAGACGTTGAACTGAGAAAAACATTGCTGAATTTCAGATTCCCATATCAACTTTAGCCTCCTCACCCTCCTTGTTTATTTATCCTGCTACTTAGGCCACTGGCTTGCTGGATTTGTGATTGTGCTCCCTGTAGCATTTTAAGCTATCTTTTTACTGAACTGCCTTTTAAACTATGAACTATTCAAACAATCATAATCAAAGCTTCAAATATTAGATTTCCACATGCTGCACAATATAATGCTGCAATTCAAATACAATCTCTGCTGTGTCTTCATGGAGACTGTTTTTGAAGATCAAAGCAGTCTTTGCGGTGTCATCTAATATCACATATCAAATAGTCTTTTATCCATTTCTTTTGGGGTTAGTGGAATTGTGATTGAAATCACCTCAAACAGTATGTGAAGCACTTTTGAGATACCCAGTCACTGATAAGGTGCTATATAACTGCAATTATTTCTTTGACTACATTAGTTTGCATGCATCTGCGTTGCTGGAAAGTGTAAGCAGTTTGCTCAAGGTGAGAATACTGTCCCGCATTTCAGATTTCTAACGAAATCTTCAACCCAGCTTCCACATTTTTGTTACATCATCCTGTTCAGAAAAGTACAGATTTGAACAGCATCAACTGTTTTGATCTCATTAATTCTACTATTCTACGTTCAGCTTCCTGTTCCTTTGTTCTTTATGAAACTTTATGGTGATTAAACTACTGGCTCAAACTCTGTTTTAAGTACACAATATACACCATCCAATCAGCTTCTGATGCAAAGGCTATTTTTCCTTACTTTCAGATCACTGTCCTTTAGAATAACTGAATATCCCTAAGCCACTTTACTTATCATAGATTACTAAACATCATTTTCCATTCCAGATTTGCGAGGTGCTACACACTTCTGTTCAATATTCTCAAAAGATTTCATGCAAAATGTTTACCTTCCATTGCCTCAGGACTGATAACGTGACTGGCAATAGGAGTAGGGTCCACATATGCAGCCCCAAGAGATGCTCCAAGTACTGCCACACCTTCATCTGTGAAAAGAGTGATGAATGCTTATTTACATGATACACTTGACAACCAAACCAACAGCTGCACTCAACACTAGATGCTGTTAAGTTGTTCTAAGGGTGCAATTATTTGCAAACAAGCTATTTAAGTGCCGTGGAAGGGTGAATTAAGCATAATCAATTCCTAACTTACAAATACAACACAAGAACTAAAAAGTCCTGTATTTATAAAGGATCTCTCACATCCCTTTCAGAATGTCCAAAAAGGGATTTACAATAAATGTCATTTTTAAAGAATTAGTAAAACAATAAACACAGAAGCAAAGATACAAATAGCAAATTCACACAAAATGGCAACGTGATGGTGATTGGATAAATTTAGAAATATCAAGAAATATTGTACAAGACACAAGAGACAACATCTTTGAATTTTATAAGTAGCATCAGAAGTAGGCTGTTTGGCCCCTCAGGGCTGCTCTACTACTCAGTAAGATCATTGCTGATCTTTTACCTTAGTTCCACTTTCCCAAGCTAAACCCTTGATTCCCTTACTATCCAAAATTCTCTCAGTGTCTGTACTGAATATACTCAATGTCTGAGCCCTCACAGGCCTCTGGGGCAGAGAATTCCAACAAATCATTAACATCTTGGTGAAAAATATAATCTCAGACCTGAATGACTGACTCCTCTGACTCCTGGTGATCTCAAGAAAATGACAATGGTGGCAACCTATAAGATGGGAGACAAATCTGACTTTGGGAACCACAGAGGGATTTGCCTCCTTTCTATTCCAAGCAAGATCCTGGTCTGCATCTTTCTGAACACCCTTCACACCATCACTGAGAAGATCCTCCTTGAAAGTTGGTGTGATTGACAAACCCCCCCCCCCCCCCTTCACTATCTGACTGTCATCATCTACCTTGTCCAAAATGGTATACCCCCTGGTATCAGCATTGATTGGACAAGAAACTCAAACTTTTGTTGCGTCTGGGATAAACTTAAACTCATGACCACGGATATCCATGACCTCAGTTTGGCTCAGTCTACACAGTAAATCCCTTCCATGTTTCTTATAAAAGACTTGTCCTTGAACATAAGCAAGACAAAGGTCTCCCGATAACCTCCTCCAGGCCAGATGAATATCTCTTGTGTCATCCAAATAGACGGCTGGATCTGGAATATGTGGAACACTTTCTGTATCTCAGCAGTCACCTCTCTCAACAGTCTGTCAACAATGAAGGAATCTGGTATTGGGTCAATTGCCTCTAGTACTGCTTTCAAAGCTGCAAAGACATGTCTTCAAAAACATGCACCTTTGGAAGTCAATGAAGGTCCTGGTTTATAAGGCTTTAATGCTGACTGACCATGTTAACTAGGTTTGATTATAGTCAGCTTTCCTAAATGATTAGCTATTTTCTCTTTGATTATTGAACCTAGCATTTTGCCAGCTAGATGTTAAACCAACTAGCCCATAGTTTCTTGCTTTTTTTCTTCTTCCCTTTTTGAAAAAGGGAGTCACATTGGCTGTTCTTGAATTTTCTGGCGCCCTCCTGGAATTTAGAGAGTTTTGAAAGATTTCAACCAATGGGTCTGCTATCTCTGCTGCCACCTTTTTTAAAACCCTTGAGTGCAGGCCATTGGGTCCTGGTGATTTATCCATCTTTAGCCTTGTGAGTTTATCCCTTGTGATTGGGATTTTTTTTTTTACAAGTTCCTCCCTATTATTTGAAATGAGTCCATCTGTTAATTGGGGATATTTATTAGTGCCCTCCATGGTGAAGACTGATGCAAAGAATTGATTTAACATATCTGCCATTTCTTTGTTTCCTGTTATTAATTCACCAGCCTTGTTCACTGAAGGTCCCACACCTATGCTAGTTCCCTTCTTCCTATTTGTAGTTTCATACAAACTTTTACTATTTATTTTGATATTAAGCAAAAATTTACTCTCAAACTCAATTTTCTCCCACTTTGAGCTTTCACTGTTGGACCCTAAAACTTCCCAATCCTCTGCCTTTCCACCAGCTATTGTTGCTTTGTATGTCCTACTTTTCAATTTAACATTATCCTCGACCTCCTTAGTAGACCACAGATGGTGCCTGTATCTCATGGAATCCCTCTTTCTAATTGGGTTAAATTCCTTGTGAGCATTACTGACCTGCTGTTTGCATACCTGCCACTGTTCATCGACTGACCTGTCTCTTAGCTTATTTTCCCAGTTCACCTTAGACAACTCCACCTTAATATCATTAAAAATTGCCCTCATTTATGTTGAAGTCAGTGGTTTTGGTTCCGTGGTGTTCACCCTTAAACTGCACCTGGAATTCTATAATATTATGATCTTTACCTCATCGGGGAGCCGAGGTAATGTGGGGAAGGAGGAGGAAAGAGGGCAATAAATCTGCAAATAAAAATGAAAATATTCATAGATTAACCTCTGTGCCAGGTGTAATGAAAACCAGATGGCTGTGTCTGTATTGCTGTATCTTTTACAGTTACTTTGTATAGTTCGGACTTTTGCACTTTTCTCTCTGAACAGGAGGATTCTGTGCAGGTGGCCAACTTGGACTGGTCTGCAGTTGGGGATGAGGATGTTGAATAGAAAGTGTTATCAGAATAATCAGTCCTTGATTCCTCTTCAGACGACTGCTCAAAATGTGATTGATCCTGGTCCATTTTTGCTGAGGATACTTCACAGTTAGAAGTTTCAAAGTCTTCTGAGTATTTGGAACACAGAGTGCTCTGATCATGCTCTTCTAATTGCTCAGGCACCTTCCCTGGAGACTTTCTTTCCTTCCTTGACACATTAGAATCTCCGTTTAAACATTCAGAGATTTCACTTCCAGTTGCATCAAATTCTGTCCAGATATCATTTTCCAAGTTATTTGCATCTTCCTCTCTTGAAAGTTTAGTGGGTTGGGGACAGGGACTGACAAGCTCTTTTGTCATATTCAGCCTTGAGTTGTGAAAGGCCGACTGTGTTCTTTGATCACCCAAGTGCTGACTCTCTTCATTCTTTAAAAGAAACACATCAACAAACTGAGTCTTTATAAAACATTGCATGACATTAACGCACAAATAAGTAATTAGATATATAAACATACCACCCTACTACCCTGGGCCCAACACATTGATGCAATCATGCCAGCGGCTCTACTTTGTTAGGAGCTTGAGGAGATTTGGTATATCACCAAAGACTCTTACAAATTTCTATGGATGTACAGTGGAGAGCATTCTGACTGGTTGCATCACAGCCTGGTATTAAGGCTACAATGCGCAGGATCATAAGAGGCTGCAGAGGGTTGTAGACTCAGCCAGCTCTATCATGGGCACAACCCTCCCCGCCATCGAGGGCATCTTCAAGAGGCAGTGCCTCAAAGAGGTGGCATCCATCACTAAGGACCCCCACCACCCGGGACATGCCCTCTTCTCGTTAACTACCATCCAAGAGGAAGTACAGGAGCCTGAAGACCTACACTCAACAATTCAGGAACAGCTTCTTCCCCTCCACCACCATATTTCTAAACGGTCCACAAACACTACTTTGTTATTCCTTTTTTTTGCACTATTTATTGTGTAATTTATAGTAATTTTATGTCTTTGCACTGTACTGCTGCCGCAAAACAACAAATTTGACATCATAAGACAGTGAAAATAAATCTGGTTCTGACTAGTTCCTCGAACATTACTAGTGACTACTATATCTCGTTGATAGTTTGGTGCTAAGTGCACTGACAAGTATTGAATTAGGTCATTTAGACTCAGGAAGTTCTTGAATGAGATCAGTAATTTGTCTTGTCAGCTGATCAAAAGAACAATTGGCCTCAGTGCCCTTGGAAGGAAAAAAGTTAAAAATCTGCCAGTCCCCACTCCTGATTTAAATGACAAGAATTAGTCAATAATGGTACAAAATAAATAGAGAATCCATTGATAGCCCTGTCAGCCAATGAATTGGTGATGGGAGAGGCAAAAGATCCACAGCAAACAAAGTCATTTTACTCACTCAATTTTCTTTATGCTTTCTCTGTCTTATCAAAACTGGCCTTTCCATCTGTGATAGTGGCTCAGTTTTCTCTCTCCATTTGCACTACCTGTCTTGCTGGCATGTCCTACAACTTTTACATTCTTTTGTTTGTGCCCTCTCTCTCAAATTGCCTATATTTCATAGCTTTAATGTTCCTACGTTTAGGTTCTCTCTCTAACTGCCCCCATTAAAACATCAACCAGATTTGCAACTTATCCCCTTGGCAATCCTGGCCTCATTTCAGTTATTCTCTTTATCCTGTCCATTCCTCCCACTTTCTCTGCAACTTAAAAACAACTTGCTTTCTCTCTTTCCCATTTCTGACCAAGGGTCTTTGACCCGAAAAGTGAACTAGGTTTTTCTTTCTACCAATGCTCCTGACCTGCTGAGTGTTTCCAGCATTTTCTGTCTACACTCAGAAGATAAAAGTTGCAGCAAATACATAAATAAAAGAAAAGTTGCAGGAAATTGCAGCAAATCCTCAGAAAATGCAGTGAATACATGTTAGTTACACCTGAATTATGTGCATAAACTGAACCTTTAGTCACTTACAACCGTGTAGTCACCAAGTGTGATTGACTGCAGAATTACTCAATCACCTCTACTCTGTCTGGTTGTAAGATTATCACTATCTGCAACCAAGAAAAAAGCAGTCCATGTAATATTGTGCAAAACTCTTAAATAACTAAAAACATGAAGCCAAATTCAAGTAGTTTTGAATTGCCAAATTGAAGCCAAATTGCAGCTGTTTCTCTCCATTCAAGTGAATTGGGTTGCAGGTCCTGTGCCAAGTCTAAACTGGGGCAGGGTTTGGTGGTCAGATTTCAGAAGGTTGTGCTCTGCCACTAGACTTCCTGGAGCGGTCCAACATTGAGGTGCAGCCTTGAACTTGCCATTTTCCAGCTCAAACCAGAATATCCAGCCATTCACTACCTTTGATTTCTCAGTAACTTTCAGCCAGCTTACTGCTGTATCCTTCTATGACTGTCAGTGCACTGCATGTTAGCTAAATGTATTGTCTGTTTAACTTTTCTGAGCAGATCAGGAAAGATCCAATCAGACTAGAAGGAATCCTGAGTGCTGACTCAGTTGCTGCTACTGGGATAAGTTTCATTGTGACGTTTAAGTGAGATCTTAAAATATATTTGGTTGGTAGAGTGAAGCTAAGAAATTGCAAGTTATTGCAAAAAATTTTAAATCTTATAGCTGTTTTTAGAGGTCAGCGTTGAAGTGGATTTGACACAACATAACAGAATAGTTAAACTGAAAAAAGGAGTTACCTTCAAAGTTGGTGATTTTTTTATACTTTTTTGTTCTGTAGCTGGAACCAGATCCTCCAGAGTCAAGATATTTAGTCTGAATTCTGAAAAAGACAAGGAATATATATGTTGGAAAGTAGTACTGGATAAATAAATTGTGCAATGTGGTATTAAATAGCAGAAACAGGAGTTTCCAGGTTAATCACTGATGGTGCTAGGGCAATCAAACCCAGCCAGGAAAGATCTTTATTTTTTCATTATGACACAGAAGGAAGCCACTAGACTCACTAGATTCAGTCTGGCTCCCAGCAGAACAGTTCCATCACTTTCTTTCCACCTCTTATTTCCCTGTAGCTCCACAACATAGTTCCTATTATATGTCCGTCAAATCTCTTTGGTTCTTTTGCCACTTACCTACATTAAGGGGTAAGTTACAGTAATTAACCAATCAACATGACCTTGGAATGAAAACAAAGCAGCTGGCAAAAACTCACACTGACATGTGGCAAAGATGCAAACTCCACACACACCACATACAAGGTCAGGCTCAAACCCACGACCCTGGGAGTTGCAAAGCAGCAGCACTAACTGCTATGCCACTGTGGCCCCTTGGCATGGTTCTCTGGGAACGACCAGAGTTTTGGTTTACACCAGATCAGATTGCCACTTTTGTGTGGTATCCAGTGACTCCTCCTGGAGAGTGCATGTGTGTATATGTCAGAGGTGACCAGGGTTAGATTCATCTGTGCTGATCTCTGAAAGTCAAGCAATATTCTAGTAAAGGGAAAGTTAGGTCTCAAGAGAGTATATTTATGTTATTTTATATCAGGAAAAAAAGCAGCTTACAAATTAGTTTGACTTTTTTTCTTTAAAATATTTTATCCAGAGAACTGATACCCACATGCCCCATGGTGACTCCATAGATAAGTGATGGGGATCAGGATTTTAAAAGGGGGATGCAAAAGGGGAGCGGGAGTCGCACTGCTGATTAGGGAGAGCATCACAGCAGCATGTAGACAGCATATCCTGAAGGGATCATCCAACGAGGCCATATGGATAGAACTTAGAAATAAGAGAGAGGCGATAAGTTTCTCTGGAGTTATATTTTTGGACTCCCAATAGTCAGTGGGAATCAGAGGAACAGCAAGTTGCAGAAAAGCATAAAAGAATAGGGTTAAAGTAGTGGGGGATTTTAACTTTCCCAATATTGACTGGGATTCCCTTAGTGCAAGGGGCTTAGATGTAATGGAATTTGTTAAATCCGTCCACAATAGTTTTCTGAGACAATATGTAGAGAGTCCTACCGGAGAAGAGGTTGTACTCGAAATGAAACTGGGCAGGTGGTGGAAGTGTTGGATGTGGAACAATGACCACAATTCTGTAAGTTTGAAGATAGTTATGGAAAGGGATAAAGCTGGTCTTCAAGTTGGGGGAAGGCTGATTTCGATAGCGCAACCGAGGATCTGGTGAAAGCAGATTGGGAGCAGATGCTTGTGGGTAAGGCAACATCTGAAAAGTGGGAGTCTTTTCAAAGAAAGTTAGCAGGAGTTCAGGCACAGCATGATACAGTAAGGGTGAAAGGAAAAGATGACAAGATTAGGGAACCTGGATGACAAAAGGTTGTTGAAGGTTTGATCAGGAAAAAAAGAGGAAGCATGTGGTAGGTATAGCCAACTACAATCAAGAGGTTCCCTTGAGGATGCAGAGAGAAGCTAACAAGGAAATTTGGAGGGCAAAAAATGAGGTCATGAAATATCCTCAGCAAATAAGATTAATGAGAATCCTAAGTCATTCTATAAATATATTAGGAGCAAGAGGGTAGCTAGGGAAAGGTCCTAAATGAATGCGTCTTGTTTGCATTCATCAAGGAGAAGGACATGGAGGACAGTTCAGGGAAGGATAAGTTGATTGTCTCATGCATGTAGGTAATTAAGAAGGTAAAAGTGTGAGATGTCTTGGAACTGATATGGATGGATAAATCCCCAGGGATGGATGAGATCGAACCCAGAATGCTATGGAGATTGCTGGAGACCTGGAGATTTTTGCATCTTTGTTAGCCACAGGTGAGGTACCAGAAGACTGGAGGATAGCAAATGTTGTTCCCTTATTTAAAAAGGGCAGCAGGGATATGCTAGGAAACTACAGGCTGATGAGCCTTATGTCAGTCATAGGGAAATTAGAGAAAATCTTAAGGGAGAGGATTTATGTACATCCCAGCAAATGCGAGGTGATGCATTTTGGGAAGTCAATGAGGGTTAGGACATATACAATAAATAATAGGTCACTAAGGTAAAAACAAAATGCTGCAGGAACTCAGCAGGTCAGGCCGCATGTGTGGGAAGAGAAACAGAGCTAACATTTCAGATCAAAGCCCCTTCATCAGAACTGGGAAGGAGACAAAACAAGATTGTTAAGCTGCAGGGAGGGTGGGGAAGCAGGGATATCTCTGATAGGGTAAAACTGGGGTGACCATGGGGATGAGCTGTAAACAAGGTTATTTGGTCAGTGAGTAAATGAGAGCAGTTAGAGAGTGTGAATATAGATAAAAGAATGTAAAATGCAGAGCATGAAGATATGCCCAGCAGGTTAGGCTGGGCACGTTTCCACCCCAGAAGAAATAAAACGAAAAAAAAAGGTGAAAAATGAACCAACAAGCTGAGCCAAAATCCAAGTTGGGCGATTGAAACAGACAGAGAAATCAAATTACCTAAAGATGTATTAAGTCCGGAAGGCTGCAACTTGCCAGACGAAAGATGAGGTGTTGTGCCTCACACTTGCATTGGACCCCATTGTAATAGTGCAGGAGGCCATAGGCCGATAAATCAGAGTGGGAGAGGGAGGTAGAATTAAAGAGGCAGACAATCCTGGTGCTCTGTAAAGTGGTCACCCAATCTGCATTTGTTTTCTCCAATGTCAAGGAGAAGACACTGTGAACACCAAACGCGGTACACTAGATTGGAAGTAGTGCAAGTGAATCGCTGCTTAACTTAAAAAACTGTTTGGATCCCTGAATAGTAGGAGGGGAAGAAGTGAAAGGACAAGTGTTGCATCACCTGCGATTGCAAGGGAAAGTGCCGTGAGAAGGGGGAAATGGAAGGGTGTACAAGGAAGTTGTGAAAAGAACAGTTCTTGTGAAATGCCGAAAGGGAAGGAGAAGGGAAGATGGGTGTGATGGTGGAACGTCTTCGCAGGTGGCAGAAATTGCGGAGAATGACCTATTGAATGTGGAATCTGGTGCCGTGTAAGGTGAGGACCAGGAGGACTCTGTCCTTGCCCTGGACTCTATCCTTGTTCTGTGCAGGAGGAGAGGAAGTGAGAGCAGAGGGGCAGGAAATGGATGAGATGTGGTTGAGGGCTTTGTTAACCATAGTAAAAGGGAAGCTGTGGTTCAGGAAGAAAGAAGACATTTCAGAGGCACCTGTATGGAAAGTCTCATCATTGGAGCAAGTATGATGAAGACGGAGGAACTATGAATATAGAGCTTACAGGAGGCAGGGTAGGACAAAGAGTAGCTGAGATAGCTGTGGAAGTCAGTAGGCTTGTAGTGGATGTTAGTAGCTAGCCTGACTCCTCCCTACCTTTTCTGAGAGACCTTGTGAAGGTGAGGGCAGGGTAGAAATTGGTAAAAGCAAAGGCAATGAAATTGTCGAGTTCTGCATGAGTGCAGGAGAGAGTCCAATGCAGTCATCGATGTACCAGAAAAACAGCTGAGGGAATGGGCTTGGGTAGGACTGAAATAAAGACTGTTCTACATATCCCACAAAAAGACGAGCACAAGTTTGGGCCACGTGAGTGCCCATAGCTTCACCTTTGATCTGGTGAAAGTGAGTGGAGTTAATGGATAAGTTGTTCGACGTGAGAACAAGTTCAGCCAGACAAATAAGTGTGATGGTGGAGGGGAACTGGTTGGATCTATGCTCCAGGAAGAAATAGAGGACACTCACACTATTCCTGATGTGGGATGGAGGTGTAAGGGGATTGTATTTTCATGGTAAAGATGAGCCTGTTGGGACCAGGGAATGGGAAACGGTCAAAGGCCTGGCTGAACAGGTGACCTGATACAGTAGGACTCTAGGAAACTAATTTACCAGCTTGGGATGAGTTCAAGAAACAATTAGATATTTCAGGAAAGAGTGAATGGATGAATATGGTGAGAAATCAATTTCCAGCTGAGATCATTTTTAAGAAAGGGGGTATATTTATTGTACCAAATGACCCTTTCCTATTGCTACAATTTTCAATGCAACTGTACTATTGTTACATGATATGGATAGAAACAGATAGAAAGTGAGGATCAGCATAACAAAAGAATGAATAGCAGACTCCTTGAAAAGATGTCCAATTTTATGTTTTTGACCAATTCAAACCAGATTGCAAATAGGTACTCACCATCAGAGGTTTCATCGTCAAGGCTTCCGACATCCTCAGCAACAGAAGGTTCAGTAAAGAGCTCATCCAGGGATTTAATCTCACTTCGTTCAGTTGAGGAAGTTGGGATACGTTTTACAAATTTCATTCTTGGAGACAGACTCAGTTGAGGGGAGCCCACACTGGGTGGAGAAGGCATTCTTAGATGGCTCCTTGGATAGTTTCTCAAGACAGACTACAAGCAAAATGAAGCAGGAGTCAAAAGGACAGTATGACTAAATATTTATACATTTGTAACCAATAAGATGATAAACTTTTCAATTTGTTTATTATTTAAGGGCTTTTACCTAGACCAAGGATTGTGGAGAATTGGAAAAATCTCAGTGGTTGAAAACCTTGTCCTGCAATGATTCCCATACTTTAGTTTCCCAGGGTTCCTTGATGCCGCACTCAGTAAAATACTGGTATGAAGCAGTCACTCCCACCTTGCCTCAGGAAATCACAAGATCACAAGATAAGGGAGCAGAAGCAGGCCATTCGGCCCATCGAGTCTGCTCCAAGGAAAAGGGAAAAAGAAATGGGGTGGGAAAAAAAGAGAGAAAAAAAAACTATTCTAATCCCATTTGCCAGCCTTATCCCCATATCCCTTGATACCCTGACTATTTAGATATCTGTCTATCTCCTCCTTGAATACCCCCACTGATCTGGCCTCCACTGCTGTGCGTGGCAAGGAGTTCCACAATTTCACCACCCTCTGGGTAAAGAAACTTCTCCTCATCTCTGTCTTGAAACTGTACCCTCTAATTCTAAGATTGTGCCCTCTGGTCCTGGACACGCCCACCAAGGGAAACAGCCTAGCCACATCTACTCTATCCTTACCTGTCAACATTTTAAATGTCACTACGAGGTCCCCTCTCATCCTTCTGTACTCCAGCGAGTACAGTCCAAGAGCCGACAAACGCTCATCATACTTAAGCCCTTTCATTCCTGGAATCATTCTCGTAAATCTCCTCTGAACCCTCTCCAACGTCAGCACATCCTTCCTAAGATGCGGGGCCCAAAACTGCGCACAGTATTCCAAATGAGGCCTCACTAGCGCCCCGTAGAGCCTCATCAACACTTCCTTACTTTTATACACTATACCTCTCGAGATGAATGCCAACATAGCATTCGCTTTCTTAACCACCGATCCAACCTGGTGGTTAACTTTTAAGGTATCTTGTATGAGTACCCCCAAGTCCCTTTGTACTACCGCACTATCAATCTTCTCTCCTTCTAGATAATAATCTACCCGCTTATTTCTACTTCCAAAGTGTACAACTGCACATTTCTCAACATTGAATCTCATCTGCCATTTCCTTGCCCATTCTCCTAAACTGTCTAGGTCCCTCTGCATTCTTTCTATTTCCTCTATGCTCTCTACTCCTCCACTTATCTTGGTGTCATCCGCAAACTTAGCCACACAACCATTTATTCCATCATCCAAATCATTGATGTACAAGGTAAAAAGGAGAGGCCCCAACACCGACCCCTGCGGCACACCACTAGTAACCGGTAACCAACCAGAACGAGATCCTTTTATTTCCACCCTTTGCTTCCTGCCAACCAGCCAATTCTCCACCCATTTTGCTACCCTGCCCATAATTCCATGACCTCTCATCTTATTAATCAGTCTCTTGTGAGGCACCTTATCGAAGGCCTTTTGAAAGTCTAAATACACAACGTCTACCGCCTCTCCCTTATCCACCCTACCTGTGATTTCTTCAAAAAACTCCAATAGGTTGGTCAGACAGGACCTCCCCTTCACAAAACCATGTTGACTAGGTCCTATCTTGCCTTGCGCCTCTAGGTATTCGGTAACCTCCTCCTTGAGGATAGACTCCAATAATTTTCCCACCACTGACGTCAGACTAATAGGTCTGTAATTGCCTTTGTGCTGCCTCCCACCTTTCTGATACAACGGAACTACATTCGCTACCCTCCAGTCCTCCGGAACCATGCCAGAATCTATCGATTCCTGAAAAATAATCGCCAATGCCTCCGCTATCTCCACAGCCACCTCCTTCAGAACCCGGGGATGCACCTCATCCGGTCCGGGAGACTTATCAGCCTTAAGCCCCTTTAGTTTTCCAAGCACCTTCTCCCTATTAATCTCAATTGAACTCAGCTCCAATTCGTGAGACTCCTGACTAACGGGCACATTGCTTATGTCCTCCACGGTGAAGACCGATGCAAAATATTCATTCAATTCCCTTGCCATCTCACTATCATCCATTATAATACCTCCTGCACCGTTATCAATTGGTCCTATGTCAACCCGTGTCTCTCTTTTATTCCTTATGTATTTAAAAAAACTCTTAGAATCCTTCCGAATGTTGTCCGCCAGCTTCCTTTCGTAACTCATCTTTGCTTTCCTAATGACCTTCTTAGTTTCTCTCTGCAGATTTTTAAAATCGTTCCAATCTTCTGTTTTCCCACTAATTTTTGCTACTTTGTACGCCGCCCCTTTTGCTTTTATTTTATCCTTCACCTCCCTCGTTATCCACATCTGTGCCTTTTTTCCATTCAAAACCTTCTTTTTTCTTGGAATATATCTGTCCTGCATTGTCCTTATTTCCTGTAGAAATTTCTTCCATTTTTCCTCTGCCGTCCCTCCAGCTAACTTACTCCTCCAATCAATTTGGGCCAACTCATCTCTCATATCTTTGTAATTTCCCTTATTCCACTGAAATATCGATACACCAGTTATCAGCTTCTCCTTCTCAAACTTGAAACTAAACTCAATCATATTGTGATCACTTGTTCCCAGTGGTTCCTTTACCTTTAGTTCCCTAATCACCTTGGGTTCACTACACAGCACCCAATCCAAAACAGCCGATCCCCTGGTGGGCTCCTCAATAAGTTGCTCCAGAAAAACATCCCTTAGACATTCCACAAACTCACTCTCCTGAGTACTACCGCCTTGCTGCATTTCCCAGTCCACCTTCATGTTAAAATCCCCCATAATTATCTTCACATTGTCACTCTGACACGCTTTTTCTATCTCAATCTGCAACTTATGGTCCACTTCCTGACTGCTGTTCGGGGGCCTATATATGACTGCTATTATTGTTCTTTTACCCTTGCTATTTCTCAGCTCCACCCATAAGGATTCCACCTCCTCTGACCCAATGTCCTTCCTTTCTATTGATTTTATATCGCTACTAACCATCATGGCCACACCTCCCCCTCTGCCTACCCTCCTATCCTTCCTATATACTGTATACCCCTTGACATTCAGTTCCCAATCACATCCATCATGAAGCCACGACTCAGTGATTGCAACGATGTCATATTTATTAACCTGTAGTTGTGCCACTAGGTCATCTACTTTATTCCTGATGCTACGTGCATTTAAATATAGTATGTTTAGACTGGTATCTGCTATTGATTTTATTGTACTTCTATTGATCAGCAGATTATCCTGACTTTCTACCTGTCCATCCTTCTTACTATCTTCGCTACCTACTATCTTAGACATGTTCGTGTAGACCTCATCCCCTATCCTAACATTCGGTATCCGAACATCCTCATCCCCGATCCTAACATTCTGTATCCTAACATCCTGATTTGTTGTACTTCTACTATTCAGTAAATTATCCTGACTTATCACCTGCCTGTCATTCTTGCCATCCTCAATGGATTCGTTTCTATACACTTTCTCCCTCACCTTAGCATCTTGTAACCTAGCATCCTGGTTACCATCCCCCTGCCAGATCAGTTTAAACCCTCCCCTACAACTAAATTAAACATTCCCGCCAGGATATTGGACCCTTTGGAGTTTAGATGCAACCCATCCTTAGCAAATAGGTCTTGCCTCCCCCAAAAAAGGTCCCAGGTATCCAAGAATCTGAAGCCCTGCCCCTTGCACCAGTCACTCAGCCACGCATTTAACTGCCAGAGCTTTCTATTCTTCCTGTCATTGATACGCGACACGGGTAGTAGTCCTGAGATTACTACCCTTGAGGTCCTACTTTTCAACCTTCTCCCTAATGCCTTGTATTCCTCCTTCAGGACCTCTTCTCTTTTCCTACCTACATCATTGGTACCTACATGTACCAAGATTTCTGGCTGCTCACCCTCCCCCCTCAGAATATTCTCGACACGGTCTGTGATATCCCGTACCCTGGCACCAGGGAGGCAACACACCATCCGAGACTCATTATCGCTATCGCAGAATCTCCTATCCGTACCCCTTACTATCGAATCCCCAATAACCACTGCATGTCTCTTCCTCTGCTGGACCACAGTATCAGACACGGTGCCAAGGTCCTGGCTGCTGAGGTCTTCCTCTATGAAGTCATCCTCTCCAACCGAATCTAAAATGAGATATCGGTTTTTGAGGGGGACTGCCACTGAGGTGCTGTCTACATAATCTTTATAACTCCTGTCTATCTCCTGCTCGCTCTCCCTAACCAACCGAAGGTCATCCAGCTGCTGCTCCAGACTCTCAATCCGTTCCTTGAGGAGCCGCATCTCGGTGCACTTTGCGCAGATGTAGTTATCAGGTAGTCTGGTCGTCTCCCAGGGGCCCCACATCTGACACTCCAAACACAACACTAATCCCAAAATCAGCTCTTTTGTTCATGCTTTAAGGCTCTAACTAAATCTGGAGCTGAGTGGTCCTGGTAAAATCAAAACTGAGCTCTTGGTGAGCAGCTTATTGGTGAGTAAGTATTGTTTGATAGAACTATCGATCACACTTTCCAGTACATTGCTGCTGCATTCATACAGATGTAGGGAATGATAACCAGCTGGATTGGATCTGTCCTGTACTTTGCAGATAGGACCTTTCTGGGCAATTTTACATATTACTGTGTAGATGCCAGTGTTGAAACAGCTTGGAATAGAGGCATGGCTGCTACAGTTTTTAGCACCACAGCCAGAATGTTGTTTGGCCCCATAGCTTTTGCTATATCCAGTGCACTCAGCCATTTCATGATATCATTTAGCATGAATTGAATTGACTGAAGCCTGACTTCTTTATAGTGGGGACTTTTGGAGGAATTATTTAATGTGGTATTGAAAGAAGCTGGTTACAAAATTTAGAAATGTAATACAAGGAAATGAAGCACCATGTACAGGACATTAGCTGGTTGATGGAAAGCAAAAGAAGAGTAAATGGATGTTGTTCAGAATGGCAAAGGTGTTTTATTCCTTCTTTGCATGTTGATGTTGGTGGCCAGATCAGCATTAATTGTCCATCTCTAACAAGGAACAAAACGGCAGTTTCAGAGAGGATTTATGAATCATCACTTATAGGTCAGATGGCAAATTTCCTTCCCTGAAGAAATTAAAATAATCTCACAGCTTTTTATCTTAAAATGACAATCTGATAGCTTCATGGTCACTATTACCGATGGTCACTTCTCATTCCAAATTTGAAGTTGGGGATCTTCGAGGCAAAGGCAAGACACTGATTCTTGGTACAGACCTGGCGAGTCAGGAATATTGAGCACAATACACAATTACGCAAAAGTGTTTCGCAACCAATGAGAAGGTGTATGAAGGGTGTCAAAGAGAGAGAAAGTGGAATGGGCAAAAAGTGGCGGGTTAATTTGATATAGTTAAGTGTGAAGCAATACATTCAGGGAGGGAGAATGTGAAATGAGAAATTCATTTTCATTAATTTCAAATGAGAAGTGAATGAATGATTGAAATTCATCCAGAGTCCTGTTAAACACACAACGTAGGAGCTGCGCTCTGTATTCTATTAACCAACATTCAGTTCTCTTGTCTTCAACAGAATTGAATTTCTGAAGAACAGTATGATCTACAGCCATTACTATGGTACAGGATTAGTGCAAGTGACTGAGAACCAACTACTAACCCTTTGTGTATACAATCAATAGAAGAATTCTGAAGAGGTATAGATGAACATTGAGATCCAAGAGTTCAAAAAAAATGTTAAGATGTATATGCAGGTGTACAAGGCTGTTTAAAAAAAAAGTGAATAGCGTTGTGGGTTTCATACATAGGGGCACAGACGACATGCGTAAAAAGAAACAGGCTTTTATACAAAATTAATTCTATTGTAATTTAGAGGCACCAAACTATAATAAGGACTTTAAAGTCATAGAAAGAGTACAATATAATATAATCAGGATAATGTCAGCAATAGGAAACAAGGTACAAGAAGATTATTTCTACTGTGCTCCATGTCGTGTGAAAATATAAAATCTAAAAATATGTTAATCACAACCATTTTCCTTTGTGCAAGGTAATGACTAATCATTGGAGTGTTTTCTCCTTAATACCCATTGATTAGTTTTACCCGGCTCCTTAATAGGCACATGAATGTGCAGAGAATGGAGATATGGACTTGTGCAGGCAGAAGGGACTAGTTTAGTTAGGTGTTTAATTACTACTTTAATTAGTTCGGCACATCACTGTGGGCTGAAGGGCCTGTTCCTGTGCTGTTCTGTTCTATGTTCCATGTTCATGCCACACTTAGTCAGATGCAGCTTTGATCTTATTTCACCTTTGAAATTTAATTCTTTTCAAACACATTTTATCTTCTAACAGCACTTGCCAGAAGTGGCTTCAAGGTTTAGCATTAGAGAAGCAACTGCTTTAGGACTGCCAAATCCAACCAGCTGACTGGTCTGTACAATATGATTGCACAAAAGCTCTTCCACTTTACATTCTTCAATCACCTTCTGAACTCATTTGTAAGACCTAAAATCCTCCACTACTACATCAGACTGCGGGAGTCTGGAATTCTGCAAAATACACATCATTAAGGAACCTGTGGAGTGTCTACAAGAGTATAATGTCACTGACATTTGAACCAGTGTTGAGGAAGCCAGAGGCTCACTTCCTCCAGGGTATTCCCATATATGCCCCAAACTCTGACACCCAAGGGCTCCATCATACCCTCAACTTCCAAAAGTACCAAATATGTACCACAGGGTAACCATTCACTCACCACCAACTCCTACCCCACCCCCTTCAATTTTCCTGTATGACTAGTGCTTCTGATAAGGATCAGACCTTGGTAAATTCATGAGTAACATTGACTTAAAAATGTATGTTCATAATCTGCAGTATCTGAATTTTTATACTTTATTTCAATTTTGTTGAGTTGTAAAATTATTCTGTAGTAACTGCTCTTCAAATTGCTTTTGGACAACCTTCTATTTTCCACCCTCCATTAACTTCAGCTCATTTAAAATGCTGCTGGTTGTATCCTACTTTGCGCTGTGCAACATTACCTTTGTGCTTACTACACTAGAATGACATTTAGTTGATCAGTGCATCGGGTTGACTAATGCATCTGTTCTAAAATTCTCATCACTGAATTCAAATACTGCCATGCCCTCACCTCTTCATACCTCTGCAACCTCTTTCAACCCCAAGATTCTCTGAAAATCAGTGCTTCTCCATTTCTTATCTCCTGTGCATCTCCCACATCCTTTGCACCACCACTGGTGGCTTTGCTTTTACTTATCTAGCTCAACCCTAGAATTCCCACCCAAACTTCTCCACTCTTAGAACCCTGCTTAAGTTTTACATCTTTAAGCAAGCTTATGATCACATTCCTAATATTCTCTTATGCGGTTTGGTTTCACACTTTGTCTGATAAAGCTCTTGTGATAGGTTTTGGAAATGCTTACCTGCATTAAAAATAAGATGCAAATGTATGTTGGCAGTGAAATAATATTAGGTGTATACACTACCTGTTTGTGCAATTTGGAACCATGTGGTGGCGTCCTTTGTGATCTTTTAATAAGTTCACTTTCATCAGAGAGTTCAAGGGAGCCTCCCAACATCTTTTTCATTTCTTCTTCATCGCTATCAATTGTAGCCACTCTGACTGGAGTACTAAGATGTGCTTGATGCTGGTCTTTTTTTGAAGATCCCACCTCTTTATTCTGAATTTCAGCATTACACTCCTGTTTTGCTGCAGTATTTACCGTTCTCTTCAAAAACCTGCTCCCGTTTCCACTTAGCTCAGTACTTGACTTGGGGGAAAGTTGTTCATCATCAGACACCGGCAAATTTTCATCAGAATTGATCCGATGTTTATTCAGTTTTCGGTTCATAATTTTGTTTTCTATTTGTGCCAGTCTGGCCAGCACAGCATTGGAAGATCCGACCCTTGCTGGTGCAGCATTAAGGCTTCTTGTGTCTGCTTCATCAGCCTTCAATGCATAACTGCTCACTTTCAGACTCTTTGCTACTGCCAATTTGTCTGCCTTCTTCAAGAACCGATTAGAAGTCAATGGCTGCTCACTGATGCCTTCTGCTGGCTTTGTAGTGGCTGCAGGTTTTGCATATTGTTTTCTTTTCCATTTCCTTTCCATGGTGTCCTCTATGGAAAGATCACTCAGGTCACTGATTTCATTGTTGAAAGGGCTGACCATCAGGGCACTGTTTTTCTTACAGACAGTCATATAGTCCTGTAAATACAATAGTAGCAGATTAGAATATAGTTGCTGTTGTCACTTCAAAGAGAAAGCATATAGATTCAAGTAGGTCCAGTGGCTGAACCTATCACAATGGTTAACACCTTCAATTTTCAATCTTAGTTGTGGGCGTGCTATGTTGGCGCCGGAAGCGTGGCAACACTTGCAGGTGCCCACAGAACACTCTACGCAAAAGATGCATTTCACTGTGTGTTTCGATGTACATGTGACTAATAAAGATACCTTATCTTAACTAAGAGGAAGAATTCTAAGAAATGAAAAGAGCCACGGCCAGAAATACTCAGCAGGTCAGGCAACATCTGTGAAAGGAGAAACAAAGTTGATGATCTTTTGTGAGAATTAGAAAAAGTTGGAAATAGAACATGTTTTAAATTGCAGGGAAGGGGGAGGGTAGAAAGAACAAGGGAATGCCTTTGAAAGGGTGGGGATCAAGAGAGAACGAAGTACAAAAAAAGGTGCTAGCAGTAACAGAGTGGATGGTGAAGGCTTGTTAAGTGCAGATTTTGGAGGAGATGCAAATAATTCGTAATTGGTTTATTGTTGTCACATGTACTGAGATACAGTGAAAAACTGCTTTGCATGCCATCTGTACACATCATTCCAAAACACAAGTATTTCGAAGTAGTACAAAAGGAAAAGCAATAACAATACGCAGAATATAGTCTTACAGTTACAGGGAAAGTGCAGTGCAGGTAGACAAATAAGGGCCATGACGAGGTTGATGAATGAGGTCAGACGAGGGGAAAAAGCAATGCTTTATTGTAGGATGCAAAACACTGCAATTGCTGGAAATCTGGAATAAAAGAGAATGCTTGAAATATCCAGCAGGTCAGGCAGCATATATGGAGAGATGAAAACTGAGTTAACATTACAGGCTTTCATCAGAACTGGCAAATAATGACATAAGAAGGAAAAGCTGGTTATCTGAAATTGTTGAGTTCAACGTTGAGTTCCAAGGGCTGTGAATCCCTAGACGATGCAAAATTCTTAACATCTTGACAAAATTCTTAACATCTTGACAGGATAGACGTGGCGTTGATTTTGCCTGTGGCTGTGGTGTCTAGAACTAGGGACCACAGTCACACAATGAAGGGTGGGCCATTCAGCACAGAGATGAGGAGAAATTTTTTTCATCAAGATAAGTGAATCTTCAGGATTCTCTACACACAAAGGTTGTAGATATTCACTAGGTACATTCAATACAGAGACAGAATTTTAGATATTAAGGATGTCAAGGTATACGAGGTTAATGCAGGAAGGTAGCACTGAGGTTAAACATTATCCGTGAAGTTATTGACTGGTCACCCAATCTGCATTTAAATTTTCCAATGCAGAGTCTACCACATCTAGAGCCCTGAAGCAGTTCAAGTAAATTGATGCTTCACTTGGAAGGAATGTTTGGGTCCCTGGCTGGTGGGAAAAGAGGCAAGAGACAGGTATTGCATCCCTTGTGGTTACATGGAAGATGTCGTGAGAAGGGGATGTTGGTGGAGCTGGAAAAATGAACCAGGGAGTCACGAGGAAACAGTCACTTTGAAATGCTGAAAAGGGAAGGGAAGATGTGTCTGGTAGTGGAACCATGTTGAAGGTGGCAGAAATCCAATAATCTACCTGGTGAGGTGGGAGGTGAGGTCAGGGTAAATCATATCCTTTCTCTGGGTGAGAGGAGAGGGACTGAGAACACAAGAAATAGGGTAGACATGGTTGAGAATCCTGTCAACTATAGTGAAGGGAAAGCCATGGCTAAGGAAAAAGGAAGGCATCTTGAAGGCACTAATGAGGAAAGTGTGGAATAGGTGGGAAGGAGGAGTGGTCACAGTAGCTGCAGGAGCCTTTGGGCTTGAAATGGATATTGGTTCTAACTTATCCCTGGAGATGGAGAAAGAAAGGTTGAAAAAGGGAAAGAGTTAGAAATGGACCATGTGAAAGTAAGAGGCAGTTGGAAAATGGCAGCAAAGGTGATGAAACTTTCAAGTTCTATGTGAGGAACTGAACAAACTTCAAGAGGAAATCTAAAACCATCATAAAGGGGGAAGAGAGGAAAAAATGGGGGAGGAATATCTTGTGCATTTTTTAAGTAATGAGATTAATTAATTGATTGGCAAAACTTTCATGTGAGATAACACAAAGCCCTCTGGCCAGGGAATGAGGACTAGCCTAAGACAATCCATATGCTTAAATGGAGGGCAAAAATATGTATCTGAGCTTAACCAAAAACAGAAAATGCTGTAAACACCCAGCAGGTCAGGCAGCATTAGTGGAAAGAGAAACAAAGTTAACTTTTTATGTCCGAGACACTTTGTCAGAACTGGAATGAGAAAAAAAACTGAACCAAAAATCACAGGTGGAAGACTAGCACAAGTGGGCAGTTCTGATACAGATAGAGAAAAAGCTGGTTACCTAAAGTCGGAAAATTCGATATTGAGTCTTGAAGGCAGCAATGTGCCCAGATGGAAGAGGAGGTGTTTTTCCTCAAGCTTGCGTCGGGCCTCACCTTAACAGTGTAGGAGGCCACAGACAGATAGGTCAGAGTGGGATGGGGAATTAAAGTGGCAGTCAACTGCAAGCTTTCTCTTCCCATCAGTATAGACTGGCCTGTTGGACTTGCCCTACATTACTGCTATTAGCAACACGTAACATAGACAAAGAAGCACTATCTTATTCTAAATATCAAATTAACTTATTTGGTCTTACTCTATCAGAGAAATTCTCCTTACCTATTCCTCCCTCCCTCACCTTCTCTGCTATGGAAAATTAATTTGTTTTCTCTCTGACAAAGGATCATCAACCTTAAACTTTAACTATTTCTCTTTCCATGAATGCTGCCTGACCTGCTGAGTGTTTCCAGCATTTTATGCGTTTATTTTAGATTTCCAGTTTCAGATTGTTTAAATTTTCATTTACTGTGTATTTGAGCTTTCCTGGAAATGTCATTGTATGATGCAATATGTTATTAAAGTATCTAAGTCATTTTGCACCAATTGATTTCAGGTTAAGTAGCAGCACAGTGCTTCTGCCTTAGTATCCAGCATCCAGGTTTGACCCTGACCAAGTATTGTCAGTGTGGAGTTTGCATCTTCCCTTTGGATTTCTTCTGCATGCTCAGGATTCCTCCCAAGTACTTGCTGGTTGGTTAATTGGCTTATGTAAATTTACTCCTTGCTCACTCACAACATAGAAGGATGCCATCTGTCCCACTGAGTATATGCAGGCTCTTAGAGCATTTCCATTCCCCCAACAGTAACCTGTTCTCTCTCACATGCCCATAAACTCCCCCATGAATTTTCTGCCATCCATCTGTAATTTACTGCAGCCAAATAATTTACCAACCAACACATCTTTGGGATCCAGGAGAAATTCAGAGCACCTGGGGAAACTAACAAGGTTATAGAGAGAATGTGCAAACTCAATACAGACAACACCCTTAGTCAGGATCAAACCAGGGTCGCTGCACTATTGTGCCATGATAAAGAATCTAGGGGAATATGTGGAACAGAACAAATTGTAGTACCACAGGGTAATAAGGAGATTGGGAATGGGACTGATGGGATTGCTCTACTGGGTTTAAAGGTGGCCACAAATAAGGGCCACCTTCTGTGTCATAAGTAGCAGTTGGTGCCCGACAAAAAGTTAATGGGGAGGAAAAGAAATAGAATGATCTGGAAGATGCTTTATGTGGAGAAAAGGAGATGGGGAAAATTATATCATTATGAGACAATAATGATCATAATGAGAAAGATCAAAGAACTGATATTTGAGACAGTGTGTGAATAGTCAGAAGGTTTGAGGATGAATGCAAAATGGAAAGGAAACAACAAAAATGGAAAGATTCCAGAGACTCCAGACCCGGTTATGAAAAGAATCAAGATTTTCATTACCTGAAGTTCATCTCCATAGACATTGAAGCTTTCCAATATTCTCTGCCCAGAGAGCTGGGCCTGGGCTCTTACTAAGGCAGAACTCCCCAGTCCACTTCTTCTAAACATCCTAACAAAAACAGAACACCTAGTCGGGAGATGCATTATTGAATGACTTCCTTTCAACAATAAATTAATGATTATTTGCAAACATATTGCACATCTCCTTGCCCCCAAAAAAGCCGCCTCTAGCAGCTCTTACAGTTTCAGGTGGTTGGCTGCTAACAATAGCCAGTACAGTTGTAACCATTGAATCACTCCATTTCACTTTCTAGCCCCAACTATGACATCTGAAGTTCCCCATGGACCTATCCTTGGCCACCTCCTATTTCTCATCTACACTGAACATATGCTAATGACATCCAGCTTTACCTTAGCACCATCTCTTTTGAGTCTGCCACTGTAATCAATTGTCACATTATGCTCTTTTAACATCCAGGACTTGATGAACAGGAGATTCCTTCAATTAAGTATTAAGACTAAAGCCATTTTTCTTTTTTTTTGTCCTGTCACAAACTCCATTCCCTAGTCACTAGCTCTCCTCTCCTTGACAACTGTTTGAAATTGAATTAGACAATGGCAACCCTCATGTCATTATTGGCTCAGACCTTTGTTTCAAACCTCAAATCCATGGTAGCACTAAGCAAATTAATTCTATCTGTGTAACATCAACCATTTCCCCAGTTGTTCTGGTCATTTTCTGCTGAAACCTTCATTCATGTTGTTTGACCTCCAGAGTTTATTCCTATGTATTGCTGGCTGGCTTCCCTCATTCCATAAGCTTGGGACCAAAATTCTGCAGCCTATATCCCAATTTGCACTGTCTTGCTCTCCCATTATCCCAGTGCTTACTGACTAATTTTTGCTCCAGGTGAAGCAATAACTTGAAAACAAGGATGAGGCTTTTAAAATTAAAACCCTTCATTGTCTTTTCCTTATAGTTCTTTATAATCACCTCCAGCTGGATAACTTGGAGATATCTGTGCTCTTCCAATTCTGGACATATGCATTCCCAAATTTAATCTTTCCAACTTCGGTAGCTATGCCTTCAGCTGCCAAGCCCATAAGTTCTGGAGTTGCCTCCCAGTGTCTTTCCTTCTTTGAGACCTCTCTAGCCATCTGCTTTAAAATGCTATTATGTGGGTTGGCATCAATTTTCATTGAAAACACTCCAGTGAAGTTTCTTAAGATGTTTTTGGTACAATAGAAAGTGCCCTGTTAATAAAAGCTGTTATTGTAGTGGAGTTAATTACTATAGTTGCAGAATTTAACTGAAAATGGATAAAGGAAGTCCCCCATGGCTTTATATACTTACCGGGGCAGAGTTAGAGTAGTAGTTAGTCAACATCTTAACACATAATTTTCACATTGAGCTTTAACTACTGTTCCTACTATTTTCCATATTTCAACCTATATTTGAGATATTCCAAATTGCTTTTCTATAAAGTGCAATTTCTTCCCAGTTATTACAGATCTGGGACACAAATGTGACAATGTCTGACTGAAAAGAAGGAGTGGGGTCCAGCAGCACGTGTGAAATGCTGTATTTTGCCAATGGCTTTTCAACTCAGCTACCATGGATTTTATTTCCCAGTTGCTCTTCTGAATAAAATTAGCAATTGTGATGACAATAAGCTTGCGCCGATTTCAATTCAACGACACTCCAAACACAACAGAAAGAATTGCCAGAAGCAAGTCTAAATGTTCAATGTCTGCACCTTGTTTTGATGAACCCTTCCTGGATGTAATGCTCAGGGTTTTAAGCATTCTAAAGGAGATGCTCGTCTCCACTGCTGAGAGGAAATAAGCCTGCTGGTGAAATAAAGGGGTGGGGGAGTAGTGGGTGGGATTGGTTTTACATGTGCTTCCCCTGTAAAAAAAAGGGCTGATGAAATCTAAATAAATCTTGCAAAGAAGAGGGAATCCCAGTCAGTATGATACACATTCCTGGTGGTTTAACTGCATTATGTTTCTCCATCTGTGCACCAGGAGCACAAATTCAACATGCCAAGGGATTCCTCAATAATACTTCTGGTTGTCTCTTTCATTGTGGTCATGGACTTCATTGGTTGGGATCCTCACAGGTACTTTAAACACATTTTAAGTGAGCATCCATTGTCATTGATCAGCCAGCTAAAAAGTCTGCTTTGAAGTGCAATGAGATAGACTCAAAAGGTTGGATCATGGCAACTGCCTGCGAATTTGCACACAGCTAACCCTAAGCCTAATTCTAATGCCTTTGCAGTTTATGAATAATTCTAGATAATTTGAGTGCCTTATCACTTACGTGGGGTTGAATTCATCCTGAACATGTGGGAAGTCAGCCAGAGTTGCTCTGATGAGTGTTATTGCAAGAAAAGTATACCTGATTGCCTATCATGACAAACCGGGTTACACATTTGTATCATCACCCGGGTTACACATTTGTGTGCTGCTAACGAAACCTGTCAGATCCTAGCTGGAACCAGAAGCGGGGGCAGTTATGACTTTACCAGCCACTATTAAAACATGACCAATTAGTCCACTCAACAGCTGTTCCAACAGGCAGCAAATGTTTCCCACCACCTTGTGCAAGAACCCAAATCCTTTGAGGCACTGGGGTATGATAGGTTGAGGATGCTCATCATCAGCTAGTAAACTGTGCACATGGGGTACAACCTCCTTCAAACTGTACCTCTCTGCCAATCCACTCCCACAGGGAGCTGCTGCAAGCTACACATGTGATGATCTGACAGATCAGAACTTCAAGAAGCTGATCAGACATATTGCAAAAAGGACAAGGTGCTGGAGGAACTCAGTGGGTCAGGCAGCATCTGTGGGGGGAAATAGTCGGCATTTCGGGTTGAGACCCTTCATTTAGGTCAGACGTATAAACTTTCAAAGTGACTTCTCAGCACAAGTACTGCAGGTCAAGCAAGCTGAAATCTTGGTCACGTCAACCAGCAGAGATTGAATCAGCATTGTATGTGATGCTTGTAATCAAAAAGACTAATAATAAACCCATCCTAAACACAATTAAATGGAAAACAAACAATTATAGGTGACAAAAATCTGCAATAGAAAATATGAAAATACAAACTCCATCGGACAACACTTCAGCATAGAGCAGCTCCCTGTCAAAGTCAAAGCCTTCACCAGAATGGGTAAGGAGCATGGGCCCGAACCTCACCCCGTCTGCTCTCCCCACCGCCGTGTGTGTAGGTTACTTAAAATGAGAACGTAATATTTTACATTGACACGGGGTTTTAGATCGAACTAAGAGGACAAAGTCTGACAGCCTCCATTACCTGCCTGACGCCCCGGCCCACGTTTCAGGTGTTGCCTGGTTACCGTCCCCGGTGTTACGCCGTAATGCCTCCGCCTCCCGGTGCTACAGGGATTTTATTCCGGGCTGTCCGCCGCCGCCGCCTGAGGGGAGCGTGTTATGTGAGGTGGCTTGTGGTCTGGTGTGAAGTCCGGTCGCTGAATGACTCGAACCAGAGACCTGCCGGAGCGCTCAGCAGATGCAGCATCGGATTTAAATGTGGGTTTATAGAAAGCGTCGTTGGGTTTAAATGTGGTTTATAGAAAGAGGGTGCCTGCGCTGGCGGCCGTGATCACAAGATATTGTAGGCAAGGGAAGCCATTTGGCTCAACTGTGCGGTGATCCGTCAGCGTCAATTAAATATCTAATCTTTTATTTAATTAGAAAGTTAGATTTTACGTTTATATAGCGCCTTTCACGACCTCGGATGGTCCAAACCTCTCACAGCTGCTGTGGTAGGAGTGACATCAACTCATTTGTGCATGGCAGGCTCCCAGAGGCAGAAATTAGTAATTTGGTAATTGGGTTATTATTGTATCGAGATACAGTGAAAAGCTTTGTCTGCGTGCCATCCAGACAGGTCGTTCCATAGGTAAGGACGTTGAGATAGTACAAAAGGAACAACAACAGAATGCAGAATATAGTGCTACAGTTACAGAGAAAGTGTGGTGCAGGTAGACAAACAAGGTGCAAGGGCCATGGCGTAGATTGAGGGATCAAGAGTCCTCTATCGTACAAGGTCTCTGTTAAAGAGTCTTATAACAGCGGGATAGAAGCTATCCTTGAGTCTGGTGGTACGTGTTCTCAAGCTTTTGTATCTTCTGCCCATTACAAGGGGAGAGAAGAGAGAATGACCAGGATAGGAGGAGTCTTTGATTATGTTGACTGCTTTCCCAAGGCAGCAAGGAGTGTAGACAGAGCTAATAGAGGGGAGGCTGGTTTTCATGATAGACGGCTGTGCTCACAACTTTCTGCAATTTTTTTTGCAGTCTTGGGTGGAGCAATTGCCATACCAGGCTGTGATGCATCCAGATAGGATGAAATTGTTGTGGTCTCAATTCCCAAATTACTTTTTCAAAATTGACTTCCTTTGACTTCTTTTATTTGGAATTTATTGATTTTCATGTTGCTGTTTATAATTATATGTGGGAACGTTTGCATTTAATGTATCACTGACTTTCTACCCAAGGTTATTGCAGACCTTCCCTTTTATTTTCTTATCATGACTGTCGTATTCCACTTCACCCATTCTGCAACTTAAAACCTGTTTAACTTTTCTCAGTTCTGGTGAGAGGTCACCAAACTGAATTAGAATCATAGCCATACAACATGGAAACATGCCCTTCAGCCCAACTTGTCCAAGCTGACCAAGATTCCCATCTAAGCTAGTCCCATTTGCCTACGTTTGGCCAATATCCCTCAAAACCTTTCCTATCCATGTTCTTGCCCAAGTACCTTTTAAATGTTGTTAATGTACCTGGCTGAACCACTTCCTCTGGCAGCTCATTTCCAGATACTGACCACCGCCTGGGAAAAAGTTACCCCTCAGGGTCCTATTAAACCTCCTCAATCTCACCTTAAACATTTTAGTTTGTGATTCTCCAACCCTGGGGAAAAAGACTATTTGCATTCACCCTATCTCTGCCCCTCATAATCTTATACACCTCTGTAAGAGCACCCCTCATTCTCCTATGCTCTAATGGGAAAAAAAAATTCTCACCCTTTCTCCATCCTCATGAATCTCCTCTGCACCCTTTCCAGCTTAATGGCATCTTTCCTATAGCAGGGCGACCAAAATTGAACACAATATTCCAAATGCAGCCTCACCAACGTCTTGTACAACTGCAACATAACATCTCAAAGTCAGAGTCGAGTTTATTGTCATATGCACAAGTACATGTGTGCACAGGTGCAATGGAAAGCTTACTTGCAGCAGCATCACAGGCACATAGCATCGTATAAGCAGTATTCACAAAAAAACATAAATTAAACATAAATTGTACACAATTTTTACAAGGAAAAATACAATTAGAACAATAAAAAACAAAGACCATTTTAGTGTAAAGTGATCAGAATGGTCATAGTTTTGCTAAACTGTAGTGGTGATTAGGGTTTCGCCAGTTGGTTCAAGAACCGAATGGTTGAAGGGAAGTAGCTGTTCTTGAACCTGGTGGTGTGGGACTTCTGTACCTCCTGCCTGATGGTAGCTGCAAAAAGATGGCATAGTTCAGGTGGTGGGGATCTTTGATCATGAATGTTGCCTTCTTGAGGCAGCGCCTCCTGTAGATACCTCCGATAGTGGGGAGGGATGTGCCCGTGACATATTGGGCAGAGTCCACTCCTCTCTGCAGCTTCATACATTCCTGCGCATTTGTATTGCCGTACCAGACCATGATGCAACCTGTCAGGTTACTTGCAACAGTACATCTGTAAACGTTTGTTAGAGTGTTCAGTGACAAGCCAAACCTCTTTAACCTCCTAAGAAACCAAAGACACGGGTGCGCTTTCCTTGTGCCCATCTATGTGTCGGGCCTAGGACAGTTCATCCAATATGTTAACTCCCAGCAATTTAAAGCTGTTGACTCTCTCCACTGCTGATTCCCACAATGTAGGCTGGTGCATGTCCCCCCTCCTTCTCCTTCCTGAAGTCAACAATCAGCTCTTTAGTTTTGCTGACGTTGAGTGAGAGCTTGTTGTTCTGGCACCACTCAACCAGATGTTCTATCTCCTCCAGTAAGCTGACTCATCACCACCTATGATTCGTCCAACAACAGTAGTGCCATCGGTGGATTTGAATTTGGCATTGGAGCTCAACTTCTATACTTAGTGCCCTGACTGATGAAGACTAGCATGCCAAAAGCCTTCTTCCCCACCCTGCCCACCTGTGATGCCATTTTCAGGGGATCATGTACTTTTCGGTCCCTCTGTTCTACAACACCCCCCAGGGCCCTACTGTTCACTGTGAAAGTCTTACCCTCATTTGTATTCCCAAAATGCAACACCTTGCACATATCAGAATTAAACCCCATTTGCCATTCCTTGGCCCACTTACCCAGCTGATCAAGATCCCACTGTAAATCCTGATAACCATCTTCACAGTCAATGACACCACCTATTTTAATACCACCTGCAAACTTAATAACCATGCCTTGTACATTCTCATCCAGTTCATTGATATAGAATAGCAATAGGCCTAGCACAGAACCCTGGGGAACACCACTGGTCATGGGCCTCCAGTCCGAAAAACAACCTTCCACCATTACCCTCTGCTTCCTACCATCGAGCCAATTCTGTATCCAGTTAGCCAGCTCTCCCTAAATCCCATGCGATCTAACCTTCCATCCAGCCTACCGTGCGGAGCCTTTTCAAAGGCATAATTGAAGCCCATATAGACCACATCTACCATCCTGCCCTCGTCGACCTTCTTGGTTACTTCTTCAAAAAACTCAATCAAATTCGTGAGGCATGATCTTTCACGCACAAAGCCATGCTGACTATCCCTAATCAAACCGTGTCTTTCCAGATGCTTGTATATCTTATCCTTCAGAATCCCCTCTAGTTATTTACCCACCACAGACGTTAGGCTTACTGGCCTATAGTTCCCAGGTTTTTATTTGCAGCCTTTCTTAAATAAAGCCACAACATTAGCCACCCTCCAGTCTTCCGGCACTTCACCCATCACTAACGTTGATGCATATATCTCAGCCAGGGCTCCTGCAATTTCTTCTCTAGCTTCCCACAGTGTTCTTGGATATACCTGATCAGGCCCTGGAGACCTTCATAGGTCTTAAGACATCCAGTCCCCTCCTCTACTGTAATGCAGACTATCCCCAAGACATCCCCATTAACTATCTCAAGTTCTGAAGTCTTCATGTCCTTCTCCGCAATAAAAACAGAGGAGGCCTCGCTCACCTCCTGCCGCTCCACACAAAGATGTCCACTTTGGTCTTTGAGGGGGCCTATTCTCTCTCTAGTTACTCTTTTTCCCTTGGTATACTTATAAAATCTCTTTGAACTCTCATTTGTTTACTTTTCTCTCCATAGATGCTGTCTGATTTGCTGAGAATTTCCTGTATTTTCTAATTTGAAGTAAAATCAGAAGGTTTTGTTTGCATTTTGCTTTTAAACGTTTGCACGTAGTTACCCTAAGACTTTTCAAACACCAATTATGACAACAACTTTTACCTATAGTGCACCTTTAACAACTTGGGGAAATGCAGAGAATTCACTTTTAACATAGCTAAAATATCTCAAGGTGCTTCATGAACACTATCCAGCCAAGTGACATATAAGGACATCAGGGCAGGTGTCAAAAAGCTTGGTCAGAAAGGGGGTCAGTAAGGCATTCCTTAAAAAGAAGGACGGACTGCTACCAGATTCAGAGATGAACAAAAGGACAGAATTGTAGCATGGATAGCTTGGAGGGCTCTAGGACGATTAGAGGTAACATGGGCCAGGACCATGGGGGGTTTTGAAAACAAAGATGAGAACTTTGAAATCGAGTTGTTGCTTAACTGGGAGCCAAAGTAAATCAGCTATTAATTAGAAAGAGCAAGTCAGGATACAGCAGCAGAATTTTGGATGCTTAGGTTTATAGAGAACAGAGCTTTTCCTGCCGGCAGGCACCGACAGTTTAAAAAGGCAGGTTCCTGGCAGGAGAACGGGTTGTCCTGACCTACTGGCAGCATATAAAAGGGAGGCAAGCTCTAGCAGGGGAGGCTGCCTTGAGGTTGAATTGCTGCTATTGAGGTCAAAGTCTGGGCTTTGTTGAGCACCAGGTTTCAATGACTAGCGTGAACAGTGACAAGGTAAAGTATTTTATTCTCTATCTTACTCTTTTAGTTGAAGGGAGCAGTCATAAAGGTTATGGAGGCGAGGGCAGTGTATGCTTGTTCTGCAGGATGTGGGAGATTGGGGACGTTTCCCAATGTCCCTGACGACTACCCTGCGGGAAATGTCCAGCTGAACCTCCTGGCAGACCACTTAGAGCATTTGAAGCTGTGGACAGACTTGCAATGGAGCATCCATGATGTGCAGAATGAAGCAGACAATACAGTTAGTGAGCTAGTCAGTCTGCAGGTGCAGAAAGAGAGGATATGGGTGACCACCAGTCTGAACAAGCAGGCAGTTATGCCCCTGTAGGCATAAAAGGCTATGGACCAAGTACTAGGAAATGGGGTTATAACAGAATACTGATTGGCGTGGACAAGTTGGACCGAATGGCCTCTTTCCATGCTGTACTATTTCCATGACTCTAGAAAGGTAGGGGCAGTCAGGAGTGTGTTAGGACAGTTCAGCTGAGAGGCTGCACCCCCAGACAGATTTTACAAGGTTGCAAACAGTCTGTTTCAGCTTCAGAAAGATGCGGGGAAGAAGGATGAAGTTGAAAAACAAACCCTGCAGATACTGGAAATCTGAAATGAAAACAGAAAATAGTGGAAAAACTCACAGGTCAGGCAGCGTCTGTGGATAGTGAACATTTCAGGTGGAAGATGAAAGGTCTTTGACCTGAAACGTTCTCTCTCCACAGATACTGCTTGACCTGCTGAATTCTGCCAGATTTTCTACTTTTTTTATTATTATGGAAGGATGGAGTTGGCTTCTTGGAAATGGGTGTTTGTGACTAAATATAATGGCTTTGTTCTTCTCGATATACTGTATCCCAAATAATAGTCACATATAGGCCCACCAATATGTGGCTTTGAGCAGATTTTCTTCCCTGAATAACTTTAATAAAACTTATGTTTTTTTAACAACAATCCAGTAGTTTAATGGTCAGGATTACAGATAGACTTTCTTTTTGAGTAACAAATCTATTTAAATCTCCCAGCTGCGGTGGCGGGACTTTTACTCGTGTCTTTGTATCATTCGTTTCTGTGCTGGACTAAATCCACGTTACCTAAAAATCATTTACTTCTTCGTAATATATACTCTGTCCAAAGTTAGAGTGAAACAGTCTAGTCGCCAGTAACACAACCATTAATACCGGATTACACTTCAAATTTCAGTGAATGTATGGATCGAAGTTTTGCTATCCTAATAGTTAATCCCTTTCATAAAAACATAGAAAACCTACAGCACAATTCAGGCCCTTCGGCCCACTAAACTGTGTCGAACATTAAAATTTCGGGATTCTATTTATTTGATTTGGATTGGTTGATGATATCAAGTTAATGATTAGGCTGTCATACCACACAAGAGAAAACGTATTTAGTGTAGGAGTGGGTGGTTGAATTGAGAGAGGATTAGAGTGGGTTGCATGGGATTATCCAGGAACTAGAAGGAGACGGAAAAACGTGTTTGGAGCTGATTTGCGGGGCAGTTGCTGACTGCGGCCAATGACTTGAAGCCGTGTGGTGAGAAGGCACTGTCCTCAGTGAAGGATCATCGCTGCTGCCGCTAGCACGCTGCTGCTTCGACTGATCGCTGCCGAAGCACCCCCCGGCTTGGTGCCAATGGAAATACTGCTCCCGCTCTTGCCGCTGTGCGCGGTGGTCGCCCTCGCCCACCCTACCGTCCATTTCATCGAGCAGTTCGCGGACGGAGGTGAGATTGATGAACTTCGTGGGTTTGCAAAATCGTCTAACTAACGAGTTAACTAACTACTGCAACTAACTAGTTAACTTACTGTCTGCTGTTAGTTTTCAAAAGCTAACCTCACTGCCTTTCCTTAACTCTGCTCCCAATCTCCCAATGAACGCTGCCAAATCAGTTGTTTGAACTCCCATTAATCTAGTCCCGTTTTAACTAAACAGCGTTTGATGTCACTTCATTACATCTTCGGACGAGGAAAATTACCCTGTCGTTACTTTGTGTGGCGACCTTCGCTTTGTTTTTCTTCCTAAACTGCGTGGGTTCCTGAATCTCGCCGTACAGTGACACTACTTTCTGGTTAACTTAACCCTGCCGGTTACTCGGGTCTTTCTGTTTCATGAAGTGAAAATGCCAAGCTTTTCCCCCAAGTGCTCAGTGAAGCTAATGTCAGAGCTGATTACTGGTTTGGACCTTGGCAGGATTGGTCGTTGGGTTTTGTACTGCCGAAAGGCATAGCACGAAACACCTGTGGACTGCTCTGATGTGAGGACTCTATGTTTTGCACACTGGTGCATCTATCTTGAGTAAAGGACTAGGATTCTACTCATCTGCAACAAACACGCTTGTGTTACGTGTTATAATCTCAGGATATGCCATGGTGTTGGATGGCAGATTAAGTGTCTTTGAATCACAGACAATCATTTGTGGGTAACAATTTGATGATGACATAACATCAAAGGACATAAAATCACAAGTTAATTTTGCTGAGTGAAACCACTTGGTCAACCTCAATCCATTCATCTACAGTCTTCCTCCCTCTCTCTTAACAACTCCTACACTAGTGCCTCCTACATTGCAGCAGTGACTCGGCTTTAGAAGTAATCAGCTCTAAAGCCACTTAGAATATCCTGAAGTCTGAAAAGCACAACAGGAACAGAGTAAAACATTCCAAGGTGTTTTACAGGAGCATTATCAAACATAAAATGATGCCTGATCTGTAAAGAATTATAAGCACAGCTAACAAAGTTGGTCAAAGATGTGGATAAGAAGTCTGCAGCTTCAGTCAGTAAAGTCACAGTTGATTGTTGACTGTTTTCACTAATCCCATGTACGTATTCACACTTCCACGCAGTTTGCTATATTCCTTCATCTCCTGGGAGTCCAAAATTAATGGAAAACAGGTTAAAGAAATTCCTAAAAGAAGGATAGAGGTCTAAGAAGGAATTTCAGACGTTAGAGCCAAGATAGCAGAAGTCAGTGGTGGACAATTATTTCTGAGCAAGAAGTGAAAATTGATTGAGTGCAGGGAGCCCCAAGGATTACGGGGTTGGAGGAATTTAATGCAGGTGCAGGGGAGGAAAAAAATACTACTTTTGACCGGCAGCTTATGCAGAGCTAGGTAACTGGGTAGGCAATAGATGACAGGCTCTGTTGTCAGAGACCTTGGCTTGGCAGAGGGACAATGAATCCTTGTCATCAGTAAACTCTGATGGAGCTTCAGTAAATAGCAGGTGAGGGTAGGATAAGACATGGCGGCTGCAACCCTTGTGTAGTCAAATAGCATAATGACATTCATAGAGCCTAAACTTGTGTATGGAGTTATGATTTGATTCTGTCTACAGTCATCCTAGAACCAAATGAAGATTTAAACTTTCAGCAGAACGGAGAGAATATTTTTTAAACTTTGTATACTAGACTTTGTGTAAGGTTAAAAATGAAGCTTGCAAGTAGGAAACTCTTCCCTGAGATTACTGCCTCTATCATTTTCGGTACTTACAGACGTAAAATGCTCCATGATTGCATTTGAAGAACAGTTTCCTTCCAATGTCCTGAACAATAGACATCCCTCAGCTCTCAAGTAAAAGGTGACTTTCTGGTCATTATCTCATTGCTGTGTGTCGGACCACGCTGAGTACAAAATGATGCCACACTTCCTGGATTGCAACAGTGACAGTTCTTTATTAAATGTAAAGCACCTTGGGGTGTCCGAATGGTGCCAAATCAACACAAGTCTTGTTTTCTAACATTACCTGAGTTGGTTGGCACATTTGAATAAAGGGGTTTGATCTGAATTGTCAGTGCAGCAGAACACGTAACTTGAATATGTTATTGATGGTTTTGCCTCTCGTCATGTCTAACTTCAGATGCTTGGGAAAGCCGATGGATTGAATCCAAACATAAATCAGACTATGGGAAATTCAAGTTGACAGCTGGAAAATTTTTCGGGGATCCAGAAGAAAACAAAGGTGAGTTATTATAAAAGTTTTAGATGGGAGATGAGTTGCCCACATGTCCCACAAGCCTACTCTATCATTCATGAAAATCTTCATTGATCTGCTCATGATCTAAGCTCCACTTTCCTGCCTGCTATCCACAGCTCTTCTCTGTAGAATAAAAATTGCCTGTTTTGGCCTTGAACACATTCAAAGATTTGGCCTTCACAGCCTTCTAAGGTAAATAATTCCCCAGATTTTTCATCTCTACCTTACATAGTGACCCCCAGTTCTAGATTCCTTCATGACGGGAATCATCTTCTCAGCACCCACTTTTTCAAGCCCTTCAGAATCTTGTGTTTCACCTCATTCTTTTAAATTGCACTGAGTATAGGTTTAACCTTTCCTTGTAAGTCAACACCACCAACCCAGAAATCAATCTCGTTAACCTTCTATGAACTGCCTCAAATGTACATGTACCTTTCCTTAAGTAAGCAGACCAAAACTGCAGGTAGTGGTCTGACCAACATCCAATATAGTTAGAAACATAAGAAACAGGCCTTTCAGCCCACAAAGTTGTGCCAAACATGTCCCTATCTTAGAAATTACCAGGCTTACCTGCAGCCCTCTATTTTTCTAAGCTCCATGTACCTATCCAAAAATCTCTTAAAAGACCCTATCGTATCCGCCTCCACCACCATTGCCGGCAGCCCATTCCATGCACTCACCACTCTCTGAGTAAAAAAACCTACCCCTGACATCTCCTCTATACCTACTCCCCAGCACCTTAAACCTGTGTCCTCTTGTGGCAACCATTTCAGCCCTGGGAAAAAGCCTCTGTCTATCTACCTGATCAATGCTTTTCATCATCTTATACACCTCTATCAGGTCACCTCTCATCCTCCGTCGCGCCAGGGAGAAAAGGCCGAGTTCCCTCAACCTGTTTTCATAAGGCATGCTCCCCAATCCAGGCAGCATCCTTGTAAATCTCCTCTGCACCCTCTCTATGGCTTCCACATCCTTCCTGTAGTGAGGTTACCACAACTGAGCACAGTACTCCAAGTGGGGTCTGACCAGGGTCCTGTATAGCTGCAACATTACCTCTCGGCTCCTAAATTCAGTTCCCCGATTGATGAAGGACAATACACTGTATGCCTTCTTAACCATAGAGTCAACCTGTGCAGCTGCTTTGAACGTCCTATGGACTCGGACCCCAAGATGCCTCTGATCCTCCACACTGCCAAGAGTCTTACCATTAATACTATATTCTGCCATCATATTCGACCTACCAAAATGAACCACTTCACACTTATCTGGGTTGAACTCCATCTGCCACTTCTCAGCCCAGTTTTGCATCCTATCTATGTCCCACTGTAACCTCTGACAGCCCTCCACACTATCCACGACACCCCCAACCTTTGTGTCATAAGCAAACTTACTAACCCATCCCGCCACTTCCTCATCCAGGTCATTTATAAAAATCACAAATAGTAAGGGTCCCAAAACAGATCCCTGAGGCACACCACTGGTCACTGACCTCCATGCAGAATGTGACTGGTCAACAACCACTCTTTGCCTTCTGTGGGCAAGCCAGTTCTGGATCCACACTGCAATGTCCCCTTGGATCCCATGCCTCCTTACTTCCTCAATAAGCCTTGCATGGGGTACCTTATCAAATGCCTTGCTGAAATCCATATACACTACATCTACTGCTCTCCCTTCATCAATGTGTTCAGTCACATCCTCAAAAAATTCAATCAGGCTCGTAAGGCAGGACCTGCCCTTGACAAAGCCATGCTGACTATTCCTAATCATATTATACCTCTCCAAATGTTCATAAATCCTGCCTCTCAGGATCTTCTCCATCAGCTTACCAACCACTGAAGTAAGACTCACTGGTCTATAGTCTCCTGGGCTATCTCTACTCCCTTTCTTGAATAAAGGAACAATATCCACAACCCTCCAATCCTCCGGAACCTCTCCCATCCCCGTTGATGATGCAAAGATCATCGCCAGAGGCTCAGCAATCTCCTCCCTCACCTCCCACAGTAGCCTGGGGTCTATCTCATCCGGTCCCGGCGACTTATCCAACTTGATGCTTTCCAAAAGCTCCAGCACATCCTCTTTCTTAATATCTACATGCTCAAGCTTTTCAGTCTGCTGCAAGTCAACACTACAATCACCAAGATCCTTTTCCATAGTGAATACTGAAGTAAAGTATTCATTAAGTACCTCTGCTATTTCCTCCGAATCCACACACACTTTCCCACTGTTACACTTGATAGGTCCTATTCTTTTATGTATTATCCTCTTGCTGTTCACGTACTTGTAGAATGCCTTTTGGTTTTCCTTAATCCTGCCTGCCAAGGCCTTCCCGTGGCCCCTTCTGGCTCTCCTAATTTCCTTCTTAAATTCCTTCCTGTTAGCCTGATAATCTTCCAGATCTCTAAACCTTTTGTAAGCTTTTCTTTTCTTCTTGACTAGATTTATTACAGCCTTTGTACACCGCAGTTCCTGTACCGTGGCAGTTGAAGCTAAACTTTCTTGCTTTTAAACTCTCTTCTCTTTGTAGTGGAGACCAGCATTTCATTTGCCTTTCCAACTACCTACAGTATATGTACATGTATCAGTACACGCTGATGCCTCGCTATCACAACATTTTAGCTCCATTTAAACAGCCTAACGCCATTCTTTTTCTTCATTCTTCTTCTTCATTCTTCCTACCAAGTGGATAATCTCTAATCTCCATCCTTCACATTTTTACCCACATAGCCTATGTATGTCACTTTGTGTACTCTGCATCCTCCTCCTAATTTGCTTTCCTACCTTGTGTCATCAGTAAATTTGACTCCAACGCATCAGGAGGATCTAAATTCACTGCCTCTCTGTGTGTGCGCGCGCGTGTGTGATATCACACTCTACTATTCACCCAGATGGATACCTGCTTGTACTGATATGGTTCCATTTTCATCAATCACCTGTTATTTCGCATGGGTGCATCAACTGTATTCATTGCCATTTTAGAATTGGCTGTGAACAATAACTTCAAAGTTCATTGTTTCAATTCTTTGCAGGTATTCAGACCAGTCAGGACGCTAAATTTTACGCCCGGTCTGCAAAGTTTGAACCATTTAGCAACGAGGGGAAAACCCTTGTTATTCAGTTCACTGTGAAACACGAGCAGAAGATTGACTGCGGCGGAGGTTACGTTAAGCTCTTTCCAGCAGACGTGGATCAGGAAGCCATTCACGGAGAAACTGAATATTATATCATGTTTGGTGAGTTCACTGAACCTTCTAGCATAGCCAACACTGTATGGAGGTGAAAACGGGAAATGCTGGACAGGCAGCATCCGTGGGGAGGGACAGAGAGAGAGAGAGAACTTTTCAGAATGATGATCATTGGTTTCTCTCTCTCTATAAATACCGTCGGACCTGAATATTTTCACCATTTTGTGTTTTAATTTCAGATTTCCAGCATTGATAGTGCTTTGGTTTTGTAAGGAAGTAAATTGACTATAAACTGATTATATCAATATGAAATAGATTAGAATTGAAAGCTCTAAATTGTGATTTGAGTTGGGTGGCTAGTCAGAAATGCATGCGACCAGCTGAGCTCTCCCATTGTATCTCAGTCATCTGGTTAATGGTGGAGTAGAGTAAATTACTGCACTACTTCACGGATCATTTGATAATTAAAAATTCAGTGGATTTACCACAATTTCTTGCACTGTATCCAGGAATCATCTACAAGCACTTTTAATACCTGGGCATTCTGTTGGGCAACTTCAGGTCCACAGTGTGATGCTCTGCAATGCACAATGTGGGTACAGCACTCTTTGTGCCTCACCATACAGTGCACTGAATGCACAGCATGCTTTGTGCTACATCTTATTTGTATAGTACTTTATGCTTCCTGAACACTTCTAAAGCACCTTGAATCCAATGAACTATTCTAGTAATTACTAGTGCATAAGCATTTAAAGACAATGAAATCTCATAAACAACAGATTTTCTAACAGATGCAAATGAAGCATTTTTTTTAAGCAATAGCCAAATTGAACCTGAATTTGTCTGTTTGCATGGTGTCCTAGGTCCTGATATCTGTGGATATTTAACAAAGAAAGTACATGTAATTTTCAACTATAAAGGCAAAAACCATCTCATCAAGAAAGAGATTAAATGTAAGGTGGGTATTGATAAAAATATTTGTATAGCATCAATTTACTATAGCAAAGCATTTCACAGCAGTTTGAGAGAAACTGACCCTAAGGGGATTAGGAGAGGTAGCCACAAGATCAGCTTTTATGGAAGATCTTGACAATGGAATTCTAATAATCTATTATCAGGCTCCGAAGCACTGTCTGCAAATTAATGTGGTGGAACGTACAAGAGGCAAGAGATCGTATGGAAAGTTTACAGGGTTATAGTACACTAGAAAGATACACCACGGAAACAGGCCACTTAGTCTGTGCTGACCGTCAACCAGCCATTTACACTAATCCTACATTAATTCAATTTTTTTTAAAGTTCTCCCCCTCATTCTCACCTATTCCCCCTAGATTCTACCACTCGCCGACATACTAGGGGCACTTTACAGCGGCCAATTAACCTACCAACCCACACATCTTTGGGATGTGGGAGGAAACCAGAGCACCTGGAGGAACCCATGTGGTCACAGGGAGAACATGTAAATCCACACAGACTATTACCATTAAGTGCTAATTAATTTTAGTCAGTTTTAAATGGAGCCTGGGAGTGGCCTTGTCTGCCTGGTATCTGGTTAAGGAACCATATGTTTTCTGGGAAACCCAAAAGTAAGAACTATTAAGTTACATGGAGTTGGAATGACCTCCAGTTTTATTTCCAACCTGTATTGAACTGACAGAAGGACAGATGAAACAGAAGTGCTATGCCACAAACCGTGTTCATTAAAGAACTTAATTTTTTTGTTATTTTTCATTTTTACCTGTAGTTTCTATGTTTTTTATCCCCCCTTGTTCTTAACTAGACAGATCTGCCTTCAACTTGACTCATCCCTGTATAAAAGAGGAGTGCAAGCACAAACTGGCACTCTGGCACTACAACACTACTTGATCCAGCGCTGGGCTTTGGAATAGTTTGCTTGAGGTACCACGTAATCAGTACTGTGCTGAACACTATTTACTTTTCTTGGCAGGATGATGAGTTAACCCACCTCTACACATTAATCCTCAAACCTGATCAGACGTATGAAGTTAAAATTGACAATGAAAAGGTGGAGTCGGGTACTTTGGAGGATGACTGGGATTTCCTGCCAGCAAAGAAGATCAAAGATCCTGAAGCAAAGAAACCAGAGGACTGGGATGATAGAGAGACAATTGATGATGAAAATGATAAAAAACCAGAGGTAAGATCCAGTAACCATCGTTGATGTTGCCTTGATCCATCTGTGATTGCTGGGAAGAGGTCCTCTTTTTGTCTTGCAGGTGATGAACGTACATAACTTACTGACATTGTATCGATGGTGCAGAATTTTTTAAAATTAAATTTTTCACAGTGTGGCGACTCACCGTTTAGTCGGGCGAGCCGGCTCGGCAGTTGGGTCGTGCGGTGTCGGAGCGACGAGGCCCAAGATGGCGGCGGGCCTCGTCTTTCCGAGCGACAGGGAGAGCCCGTGCGCGGGAAAGTCTTGATGACGTAATACTTACGTCATTGCCGGTTTCATTGGGCGGGAACAGTCTCCCTTAAAGGGCCCGCGCAAGGCGGGAAAATAAACCAGTTCTTGTTCGACAATCCTCCGACTAGCATCTTGTTTTATTCCACGGTAGCAACCGCTACATTGGTGACCATGATGGTCCAAACGGCTTTTGGACCCGCGCAATGGACGACAGCGCAGCAGCCAACGCAGTGGCCCTCAAGCTGCCCACCTTTTGGACACTTCGGCCCAGCGTCTGGTTTGACCAGGCCGAAGCGCAATTCTACCTTCGGCAGATCACCTCCGACTCCACGAAGTACTACCATGTGGTTAGCTCTCTGGACCAAGAGACAGCTGCCCAGGTTGGAGACTTCATCCAGTCGCCTCTGGAGGAAGATAAGTACCCGGCTTTCAAAGACCTTTTGATTAGGACCTTCGGCCTCTCCCGTCGTGAGCACGCCGCTCGCCTGCTTCATCTGGATGGCCTGGGGGACAGATCCCCATCCGCCCTAATGAATGAGATGCTGGCATTGGCCGAGGGACACAAGCCATGCCTGATGTTCGAACAGGCCTTCCTCGAACAACTCCCCGATGACATGCACTTGTTGTTAGCTGACGCCGACTTCAGCAACCCCCGTGAGGTGGCCGCCCGGGCAGATGTCCTGTGGAGGGGCAAGCGCGAGAGCGGCTCGTCCGTCAGTCAAATCACCAGGCCGCAAGCCCAATGCCCACCTCGCCCGGCCCCAGCAACTGACCAGCCACACCCCAGGAACGCAGACGACGACATGGGTGACCAGCTGTGCTTCTACCATCAGAGGTGGGGTGCGGAGGCCTGTCGATGCCACCCACCCTGCAAGTTTCAGGGAAACGCCAGGGCCAGCCACCGCTGATGGCTACGGCGGCTGGCCGCTGACAGAGCCTCCTCTTCATTCAGGACAAGAAATCTGGACGGCGTTTCCTCGTTGATACTGGAGCGGAGGTCAGTATTTTGCCCCCGACCGGCCGCGACACTCGTGCCAGGCCACCAGGTCCTCTACTCAATGCCGCTAATGGTACAACGATACGGTCTTTTGGCACCCGTACACTTCAATTACAATTTGGCAGCAGCTATTTTACCTGGACCTTTACCCTTGCCACCGTCGCCCGACCACTCCTAGGAGCCGATTTCCTTTGGGCCCACAACCTGTTAGTCGACCTGCGAAGGAAGCGGTTAGTCCACTCTAGCACTCTCCAGACCTATCCCCTGGGAGAAATCACCCCACCAGCCCCGCGCCTGGACTCCATTTCCCTTTCTGGCAACGATTTCGCCAAGCTCCTAGCCGAATTCCCATCAATTTTGGCACCTTTGTTTACAAATTCTAGGCCCAAACACGGGGTACGACACCACATCATTACTACAGGGCCACCCCTTCATGTCCGAGCACGACGATTACCTCCAGACAAGCTCCGCCTGGCAAAGGAAGAGTTCCGTCACATGGAGGAGCTGGGGATTGTTCGCAGGTCAGACAGCCCCTGGGCCTCCCCCCTGCACATGGTCCCCAAAGCCACCGGAGGGTGGAGGCCCTGCGGCGACTACCGCAGGCTGAATGATGCCACCACCCCGGACCGCTATCCCATCCCTCACATCCAGGACTTCGCAGCGAACTTACACGGGGCCCGCATCTTTTCCAAAGTGGACCTCGTTCGGGGATACCACCAAATCCCGGTCCATCCGGATGACGTCCCCAAAACTACGATTATCACCCCATTCGGCCTGTTCGAATTCCTTCGGATGCCGTTTGGCCTTAAGAACGCCGCGCAGACCTTCCAGCGGCTGATGGACGCAGTAGGCCGAGACCTGGACTTCGTGTTCATTTACTTAGACGACATACTGATCGCCAGCTGTAACCGCCAGGAACACCTTTCCCACCTCCGCCAGCTGTATTCCCGCCTCCGCAATTTTGGCCTCACGATCAACCCATCCAAGTGCCAATTCGGACTTGACTCTATCGATTTCCTCGGCCACAAAATCACCAGCGATGGGGCAACACCTCTACCCGCCAAGGTGGACGCTATCCGCCATTTTGCCCGCCCCGACACAGTCAAAGGCCTACAGGAATTCCTTGGGATGGTCAACTTTTACCATCAGTTCATCCCTGCAGCAGCCCGTATCATGCGCCCTCTGTTCTCGCTGCTGGCTGGTAAGGGCAAGGACATCACCTGGACTGGTGAGGCTGCAGCTGCTTTCGTTAAGGCCAAAGACGCCCTGGCAGACGCCACGATGCTTGTACACCCTAGGACTGACGTCCTGACTGCCCTCACGGTGGACGTGTCCAACACCGCGGTGGGTGGGGTACTGGAACAGCTACTCGAAGGCTGCTGGCAACCCTTGGCATTTTTCAGCAAGCACCTTAGACCGCCCGAACTGAAGTACAGCGCTTTTGATCGGGAACTTCTAGCACTGTATCTGGTGGTCCGGCATTTCCAGTACTTTCTAGAAAGCAGGCCTTTCACCGCTTTCACCGATCATAAGCCTCTGTCCTTTGCCTTCTCCAAAGTCTCCGATCCCTGGTCAGCTCGTCAGCAGAGACATTTATCCTACATTTCCGAATTCACAACTGACATCCAACATGTCTCCGGAAAGGATAATGTCGTTGCTGATGCACTTTCCAGACCAACCATCCACAACCTATCCTTGGGTGTCGACTACGCGGCCCTAGCTGACGCACAGCAAGCCAACGACGAACTGCCCAGCTACAGAACCGCAGTCTCGGGTCTGCAGCTCTGAGATTTCTTGGTTGGTCCAGGTTAGCGGACCCTACTTTGCGACGTTGCGACTGGTCAGCCCCGCCCTATAGTCCCTGCAGCCTGGCGGAGACGTGTTTTTGACTCGGTACATGGGTTGGCGCACCCATCCATCAGATCTACCGTCCGACTGGTCGCCAGCAAGTTTGTCTGGCATGGTCTGCGCAAACAGGTCAGTGAGTGGGCCAGGACTTGTCCGCACTGCCAGACGTCAAAAATCCAGCAACACACCAAGGTCCCACCACAGCAGTTCGAGCCTACCCGTAGGAGGTTCGACCACATACACATCGACCTCGTGGGCCCTCTGCTGGTTTCAAGAGGAGCACGGTACCTCCTTACCATCATGGACCGGTTCACGAGGTGGCCTGAGGCAACCCCCCTGACTGACATCACAACTGATTCCTGTGCCCGGGCGCTGCTCACAACTTGGTTCTCACGTTTTGGCCCACATCACTTCAGACAGAGGCACCCAATTCACTTCCAGTCTCTGGGCTGCATTAGCGAACCTGCTAGGGACGCAGCTGCACACCACCACGGCCTACCATCCTCAATCAAACGGGTTGGTGGAACATTTTCACCGCCATCTGAAATCAGCCTTGATGGCCCGCCTGAAGGGTCCTAACTGGGTTGACGAGTTGCCTTGGGTCCTGCTCGGCATACGCACTGCCCCCAAAGAAGACCTCCGCACTTCGTCAGCTGAGCTTGTGTACGGGGCGCCCCTAGTTGTCCCCGGGGATTTCATACCTGCCCTTCGGGACCAAGGGGAACAACCCCCAGCAGTCCTGCAAAGACTGCGCGAGAAGCTTAGCAACTTGGCCCCCATTCCCACCTCACGGCACGGTCAAGCCCCATCCTGCCAGCCCAAGGAACTACGAGACTGTAAGTTTGTTTTCGTTCGCAGGGGCACACCTCGGGCACCATTGCAATGACCATATGAGGGACCGTTCCAAGTCATACGGAATAACGGATTCACCTTTATTTTGGACATTGGAGGCAGGGAACAGGTTTTCACGGCGGACTGCCTCAAACCGGCCCATTTGGATCTGCAACAACCTGTCGAGGTTGCAACGCCGTGACACAGAGGCCGGCCCCCTAAGCGGCAGCTGGCACAGCCCGCGGACCTTGGGGACTGTATCGCTGGTTCTTGGGGGGGTTGTGTGGCGACTCACCGTTTAGTCGGGCGAACTGGCTCGGCAGTCGAGGCCTAAGATGGCGGCGGGCCTAAGATGGCGGCGGGCCTCGTCTTTCCGAGCGACGGGGAGAACCCGCGCGCGGGAAAGTCTTGATGACGTAATACTTACGTCATTGCCGGTTTCATTGGGCGGGAACAGTCTCCCTTAAAGGGCCCGCGCAAGGCGGGAAAATAAACCAGTTCTTGTTCGACAATCCTCCGACTAGCGTCTTGTTTTATTCTGCGGTAGCAACCGCTACAACAGTAAATTTTTCCATTAAGCATGAAGGATGAGTTAACCAAGGTCTTTGCGCCATTTACTGGCAGAATTTAAGCACGATATAGCTGGTCATTGTAAAACTCCTTTACTCCGATATGATAAATTCCTTAACTTTCGAAGGAGCAGATCGGGAGGCAGACTTTGGAAAGATGCAAAAATAACAGGGTTATTATCGTGGGAGACTTCAACTTCCCAAATATTGATTGGCACCTGCTTAGTGCCAAAGGTTTAGATGGGGCAGAGTTTAAGTGCGTCCAGGACGGATTCCTGTCAAGGCATGTTGACAGGCTGACTAGAGGGGATGCCATATTGGATCTAGTATTAGGTAATGAACTGGGTCAGGTGACGGATCTCACGGTGGGTGAACATTTGGGGGACGGCAACCACTGCTCCATAACCTTTAGCATTGTCATGGACAAGGATAGGGCAAAGAGGACGGGAAGATATTTAGTTGGGGAAAGGCGAATTAGGAGGCTATAAGGCGAGAACTTGAGAGTGTAAATTAGGATGACATTTTTGAAGGGAAATGTACTATGGAGGTGTGGTAGATATTCAGGGATCCCTTGCAGGATGTTAGGGATAAATTTGTCCCAGTGAGGCAGAGAAAGAATGGCAGGGTGAAGGAACCATTGGTGATGAGAGGTGGAACAACTAGCTAAGAAGAAGAAGGCAGCATCCATAAGGTGTAAGCAGCAAGGATCAGATAGGGCTCGTGAGGAATACAGAGTAGCAAGGAAGGAACTTAAAGGGCCAAGGAGAGCAAGAAGGGGACATGAAAAGGCTTTGGCGAGTAGGGTTAAGGAGAATCCTAAGGCTCCCTTTTTGTACGTGAAGAGCAGAAGGATGACGAGAGTAAAGGTAGGACCGATTAGAGACGGAAGATTAGTGGGAAGATGTGCCTGGAAGCTGTAGAAGTGGGTGAGGTTCTCAATGAATACTTCTCTTCAGCATTCACCAAGGAGAGGGGTCTTGATGATGCTGAGGACAGTGTTGGTAAGGGTAATGTTCTAGAGCATGTAGGTATCAAGAGAGGATGGGTTGGAGCTGTTAAAAAATATTAGGACAGATAAGTCCCTGAGGCCTGACGGAATATTCCCCAGGCTGCTCCGTGAGGCGAGGGAAGAGATTGCTGAACCATTGGCTAGGATCTTTGAGTCCTTGTTGTCCACGGGGATGGTACCGGAGGATTGGAGGGTGGCAAGTGTTGTCCCCTTATTCAAAAAAAGGTAGTAGGGATGGTCCAGGGAATTACAGACCAGTGAGCTTTGCGTCTGTGGTGGGTAAGCTGTTGGAAAGGATTCTCAGAGATAGGATCTGTGAGCATTTAGAGAATCATGGACTGATTAGGGACAGCCAGCATGGCTTTGTGGAGGGAAGATCTTGCCTCACAAGCCTGATAGGGTTCTTTGAGGAGGTGACCGGGAAGATTGATGAGGGTAGTGCAGTAGATGTGGTCTACCTGGATTTTAGTAAGGCGTTTGACGAGGTTCCACACGGTAGGCTGCTTCAGAAGGTCAGAGGGCTTGGGATCCGGGGAGGCTTGGCCGTGTGGATTCAGAATTGGCTTGCCTGTAGAAAGCAGAGGGTTGTGGTGGAGGGAGTGCATTTGGATTGGAGGGCTGTGACTGGTGGTGTCCCACAAGGATCGGTTCTGGGACCTCTACTTTTCATGATATTTATTAATGACTTAGATGAGGGGGTGGAAGGGTGGGTTAGCAAGTTTGCAGACAACACAAAGATCGGTGGTGTTGTGGATAGTGTGGAGGGCTGTCAAAGCTTACAGAGGGATGTTGATAGGATGCAGAGCTGAGCTGACAAGTGGCAGATGGAGTTCAATCCGGAGAAGTGAGGTGGTACACCTTGGAAGGACAAACTCCAAGGCAGAGTACAAGGTTAATGGCAGGATTCTGGGTAGTGCGGAGGAGCAGAGGGATCTGGGGGTTCATATCCACAGATCACTGAAAGTTGCCTCACAGGTGGATAGGGTAGTTAAGAAAGCTTATGGGATGTTAGCTTTCATAAGTCGTGGGATCGTGTTTACGAGCCACGAAGTAATGATGCAGCTTTACAAAACTCTGGTTAGACCACACTTGGAGTACTGTGTCCAGTTCTGGTCGCATCATAGGAAGGATGTGGAGGCGTTGGAAAGGGTGCAGAGGAGATTTACCAGGATGCTGCCTGGATTAGAGAGTATTGTTTATGAGGAGAGACTAAAGGAGCTAGGGCTTTACTCATTGGAGAGGAGGAGCATGAGGGGAGACATGATAGAGGTATACAAGATATTAAGAGGAATAGATAGAGTGGACAGCCAGCGCCTCTTTCCCAGGGCACCAATGCTCAATACAGGAGGGCATGGCTTTAAGGTAATGGGTGGAAAGTTCAAGGGAGATGTCAGAGGGAGGTTTTTCACCCAGAGAGTGGTTGGTGCATGGAATGTGCTGCCTGGGGTGGTGGTGGAGGCTGATACGTTGGTCAAGTTCAAGAGATTGTTAGATAAGCATATGGAGGAATTTAAAATAGGGGGATATGTGGGAGGAAGGGGTTAGTTAGTCTTAGGCATGGTTTGAAGGTTGGCACAACATGGTGGGCCGAAGGGCCTGTATTGTGCTGTATTGTTCTATGATCCCCTCGATGTTATTAGCAATGGATTTATAGAAAAGTTACTGGGAGGGGGTGGGGAATAAAAAGAAACCCTGACCTAGGAATAAAGTGCCATCACTGATAAATGGTGATAAAGCCTGATTTCTGGTGTTGCAAGATATTCAAAATGAATGCCGCTGCAGAGGGTATTATCTGATCTGATCAAAACATCTCTCTCCTAACAAATGCAGGATTGGGATAAGCCAGAGAACATTCCTGATCCTGAGGCTCAAAAACCAGAAGACTGGGATGAAGAAATGGACGGCGAATGGGAGCCTGCAATGATCCCCAACCCAGAATACAAGGTATGGCAGTGAAACTTCTTGGTGATGAACATTTTGCATTACGTAAAATTTACAACACAGAAACAGACCATTCAGCCCAGACCGAACACAGGGATTCGACCCGGAACATCGACAATTACAGATGCTGGTCGACCTGCTGAGTTCCTCCAGCAGGTTCTGTGTTGCTCCAAATTCCAGCATCGGCAGTCTTGTGTCTCCATTCATTTATTCTAATATTTGTGTTCCAGACAAATTTCTTCCCATCTTCTAACTGTATCAACATATTTATTACTTTTCTCTCTAGTACTTACTTACCTTTCCTTAAATCCATTTACATTTTGCCTAAACTATTCCACGTTATAACACACGGCATCGAGTACAAAATCCAGGATATTTTGCTAGCCTTTATAAGGATTTGTCTTGCCAGCTGGCTGACCAGTTCTTGGTACCACACTTCAGGAAGGGAGTGGAAGCTTTAGGGAGGCTGCAGAAGAGAGTTACTAGAATAGTTCTAAGGAAAAAACATTACAGTTGTGTTGATAGACTGAGAGGTTGGGATTATCTTACTTGGAGCAGATAGAAAATTGATGAGAGGTGAAGGATTTAGAAAACGTAAGTGAAAAGAAACCTGTTTTAGACTCAATGACCAGAGAGCACAGATTTAAGGTCTCTGGCAACACAAGGAAAACATTTGATGCAACATGTGATTAGTGTGTGAAATGCACTGCCTGAAGAGGTGCAGGGTTCAATGTTATCCAAAAGATATTGGATAAATACTTTAAATCAAGGAAGGAGCAGGAGAGTGGAACAACTGGATTGGTCTTAGAAAGTGCAGGTGAAGATCTGTCGGGCTAAGAGCTGTACTGTTCCGATTCTGACTGAAGACATTTCTCCTGAATACCTCACTGCATTTATCAGTGACTATCTTTTATATTTTTGGCTTTTCATTGTGGACAACCACACAAAAGTCCTCTCTGGGTTTACCATTTCAAACCCTTTATAATTTTAGACCTGTTGGGTTATCCCTGATATCTTTCTAGAGGAAAGAAAACCCAGTCTACTCTCAAATCTGCTCAAATCTGGCATTATACTTGTAAATCTTGTGTCCTTTTACCAGTGCCTGTATATTAATTTTATAAATTTGGAGATGAGAATTATACAGATACCCTCCACTTTGACCAGATATTAAATGATACTAGCTGATCTCCAAACCATCCAAATAGAGTGGTTAATACATTTCTTTTTATTCCTTTCCCTGTTGTCTGTAGGGTTTTATTATTATTCCAGATATAGTGCCTTGGTGATTAACTTAAAGTAGTCACTTAATGAATAAATCTCACCCCTAAAGTTCCCTTTAACAGAAATAAGATGCTCATTTTAGTAAGTTATGAATGAAATACACATCTCCACAATAGTATTAGTTTGAAACCTGCAGAATGCAGTTTTCATTATGGATTGTTGATTACAAAAAAAGCACTGGCATTCTGCTGTTTTCCTCTCAAGGTATTCCATCCTTCCCTACTTCTCCCAGGGTGGAAAATGAAGTCCTTTCAATTGTTTCTAGCAGGGGAGGTGCAGTAGGAAAGCTTTATTTTGATATATTAAAGACTGTTGTTTCTCACAGCTGTGTGGAGCAGAACATCACCCAGCTGAAACTGTATAAACTGAATACTCTCAAAGGCTGTCGCTGCTTCAGTCATATTAATGTGTATTAATACTCTACTTTAAACACTTGGGAACTTTTGTATATTGCATTAAAAATGGCAGACTGGTTGTTTCTTGTGGTAATAAACTCATTGCTTATTGTTGGCCTAGGGTGAATGGAAACCAAAACAGTCAAAAAACCCCAACTACAAAGGTGCCTGGGTCCACCCAGAGATCGACAACCCAGAATATGCTCCTGATGCCAACATCTACAAGTTTCAGAATATTGGTGTGATTGGCTTGGACTTGTGGCAGGTCAGTAATCGCTAGTGTTCCTAACCAATTAGGGGAAAAAATTTAGTAATTGGCATCCTTGTTCATCTAATCCAGTTGGAACACTGAGTGCCGACAACCTAATCTCCATAACTGGCTTGGAGAAGTCGCTGATACCACGGGAGATGGATTAATTTACTTACAGGGTAAATTGTACACTTATTATAATACTGCAAATTCAGGGTTATGTCTGTATTTATCAGAAAAAATCAGGTCCAGTACCTCTGATAGCTCTGCTTAACTGCAATCTGATGCAAACAGATTGATATTTCAAACCCTGGCTTGTGCTGCAGGGAGTGCATTGCAGTAAGGATGAAAAATGGAAGTATGTCAGGCTATATTGCTCCTCAAGCATGCTCTGTCATTGCATAAGAGCATGACTAAGACCTTGCCTAAATAGCGGTATTGTGGATTGCGTAATATTAGGTCTGTGCTGTAATTTTTGACCCTGGGCCATCTTTGCTGGGTGTGATGTATATAATTTCACCCCCCCCCCCCCAATATATTCCTTCTATTTCTTTTGGTTTTTATCACATCACCACCCCTTTCACCACTCAGTTCTCCTCCTCTTGCTCCTGCTTCTCTCCCCACCCTCAGCTTCTTCTGTTAAGTTTGTCTGGTGCCGTCCATCCACCAGTCCAGTCCATCCATTCTATCCTGGCATATAGAAAGCCTCTGGGGTCAAGGCTCAAATCCAACACACTTAATAAAATCTAAGAGTCCTTGGGTAATCTTGACATGCTGTTTCATTATTACGATTCAAAAATGAACAGTTTTATTTTAAAGATGAAAAGAACGGTTGGCATAAGATGTGGAAAGAAAACAACTCTCACTTATATAGTCTCGTATAGCTGAAGTTTTGTTCTCCTATTCCAGTGACATTTCATTTTCAGGTAAAAGGTTGACCATAGCTGCCAGTGCATTGAGGATGGCACTACCCTGTCAGCTCTTTACGTCATCCTTGTCTCAGTGTTGATACTAATTGCACTTCGGAGTCAGACAATTATGGATGCACTCCATTTAATGTAGACTGATGTTTAATTACTGAGGCTCTGCCTGAGTAGCATCATTCAGGCGTTGCCACGCAACAATTCTGAAAGTCTAGAATGCTAATAGTAGCATTTTCTGTCTATTCCCAGTACTGTTTTATAACTGTGGTGATATATTATGATCATGCTGAATTTTGGATTGTCTGGCTTATAAAGTGGGCCAGTACCACCTTGAAATAGCTTGACACCGAATGTACCGAAATTCATTTGCATGAAGATCGGCATACAGCAAGTGCAGGCTTGCAACTCCAGCTAGTGATTTTACTCCATGTGTTGTTTTGTAGGTGAAGTCGGGAACTATTTTTGACAACATTCTTATTACTGACGATGAAAAATATGCAGAAGAATTTGGCAATGAGACCTGGCAAAAGACCAAGGTGAGGTATCTGTTATTTGATGTTGGAATGGGAAAGGTGTGTGCATACTCAGTTACCTTAATTTTGATATGTTCGTTCTGCAACATATTTTGTCAAGTCTGTCTGTCAACTTTATTAAGACTTCACAAAGACTTCACTTGAAATTTGGCAATACTGTTTAGACTTCAGTCAGCTTTCCCTAATAGCAAACTAATGTCAATCAAAACCTAGAGTAATCAAATCCTGGATGTTGTATTTCAGTAATGGGCTCTTTTATTTTACAAAATGGAGTCAGAACATGTGTGTTAACTGCAGAAATCCCTGCCCTATCTTATCAGTATTGTCACAATCAATGCCTGTTGTCTAAATGATATCTTTCACAAGCAGTTGTATTTTTTTTCAGCTAACGTCCCAATCCTCTCCGTTCTCAGTTACTGAGTAAATGCCTGATATGAATGGTAGGACAGAGTCACATGGTATGCAACCATGCAGGAGTGTCCCTGGGAGCTGTCTTCACTGACTGCAGTCTAGATGACATGGTATCAGGTTAAATGAGGAAATATCCCACTGATTCTCACCTTCTGGCCTCCGTCAAGCTGCTGAATCAGTAATCCTCCAATTTGAACAATATTTGGAAAAGCACTGAAAATAGTAAGGGCACAGAATCTGATCTTGGAAGGGAACTTCAATGTCAATGATCAAAATAGACAGCACCACCACCAGCTGACATGGCTGGGTCCTGATTTCCTTTGGTCAGAAATATTTAGTCATAACTGAGTGAGAAATCTCACCTACATGGAACATAATGGGATACTGTCAAATGCAGTATGTAGAGCAGTGTTAAAAAGTAATTATTTTAATATTCTGCTGACTTTCAAGTTTGATTTTTACACTTTTTGCTCAATGAACTGAGATACAGTCATGGGATGCATTAACTCCAGCCTCCCAGGCTGAAATTTGTCTACCGCTGAAACAGGTCTACGGCAGGCACCATCTCCCTGGCCCTACACTCAGCTCTGGAGCATCTGGACAGTAAAGACACCTACGTTTGACTATTGTTTATTGACTACAGCTCTGCCCTCCAATTACTATAATTCTAAGCAAACTCATCAGCAGACTCCGAGATCTGGGACTCAACACCTCCCTTTGCAACTGGATCCTTGACTTCCTGACCAACGGACCACAATCAGTGAGGATAGGCAGCAACACCTCCAGCACGATTATTCTCAACACTGGTGCCCCCCAAGGCTGCGTCCTCAGCCCCCTACTGTATTCTATACACTCATGACTGCATGGCCAGATTTTGCTCTAACTCTATCTACAAGTTTGCGGATGATACCACCATAATGGGCTGTATCTCAAATAACGGTGAGTCGGGGTACAGGAAGGAGATGGAGTTTAGTGACATGGTGTCACGACTACAAGCTTTCCCTCAATATCAGCAAAAGAGCTTGTCATTGACTTCAGGAAGGGGGGTGGCACACATGCACCTGTCTACATCAACGGTGCTGAGGTCGAGAGGGTTGACAAATTCAAGTTCCTAGGAGCGGACATCACTAGACTGTCCTGGTCCAACCACGTAGACACCACGGCCAAGAAAGCTCACCGGTGCCTCTACTTTGTCAGGAGGCTAAAGGAATCTGGCATGTCCCCTTTGACACTCATCAACTTTTGTTGATGCATCACGGCTTGGTATGGCAACTGCTCTGCCTGGGAGGACTACAAGAAACTGCAGAGAGTTGGGGACACAGCTCAGCACATCATGGAAACCAGCCTCCCCTCCGTGGACTCTGTCTATACTTCTCACTGCCTCTGTAAAACAGCCAGCATAATCAAAGACCCCACCCAGGACATTCTCTCTTCTCCCCTCTTCCCCTCTCCCATCGGGCAGAAGATACAAAAGCCTGAAAGCACGTACCACCAGGCTCAAGGACAGCTTCTATCCCACTGTTATAAGGCTATTTAACAGTTCCCTTGTACATTAAGATGGACTCTTTACCTCACAATGTACCTCATTATGACTTTGCACCTTTATTGTCTACCTGCACTGAACTTTCTCTGTAGCTGTGACACTTCACTCTGCATTCTGTGTTGTTTTACCTTGCATGCCATTCATACAGGTCAATTCATTACACAGTGCATCATTGAGGTAGTGCAAGACAAGTTTTCACTGTACCTCAGTACAAGTGACAATAATAAACCAATTCCAATTACTTTAATTAGGTGATTTTATTTGTTCGTGGGGGAGGTAAATGTGTGTTTTGTGCAAATGTTGTCTTTGATTTGGGCCTGGCCTTGACTGCAGTTTTACTTGAGCTGCTTGACCTTTTCTTTCAGGAACCTGAAAAGAAAATGAAGGAAAGCCAGGATGAAGAAGAAAGGAAACGTCATGCTGAGGAAGAGAAAAGTAAAGATGAGGACGAGGAGGAGGAAGAAAACGAGGAGGAGGAGGAAGAAAATGATGAGGAGGAGGAAGAAAACGAGGATGAAGAAAATGAGGAGGAAAAAGAAACAGAAGATAAAACTCCAGAAAAGGATGAATTGTGAGATCTATGTATTTCTAGCCTTGCCCACTCATCACTGATTTTTCTCTGACTTAATCCTTTCAACAGTGTCATCCCTTACAAAACTCCTAATTGAAATGTCTCCTACAACTTGAAAGCTTCATTATTACAATCTTGAAACTACCAGCCATTGTACTACAGAATTGACTTGTCAAGACTTTGGAACAGCTTCAGCACGATCTCATTGTGTTGTTGGTGTCCTGGGAGATTGTTTGGAGAACTGAGCCCTCCAGTTGAGAACCAGAACCACTTTATTATGCCATCAGTATTTAATGGAACCTAGAATTGGTTATAGCTGACCCTGCTGATTTACATGCTCTAGACATTTGCATCCTTGGCTGAGATTTGGCTCATAGGGAGTCTCTTCTTTGCTGCTTTATTCCTCCTACAAATACACCTTTCCCCACCCCACCCTGTCTATCCATCATTCAAAAAAATTGTCCCAGCATCTAAGTTTTTATTTGTAGGGATACCAATTTTTTTTCATCTTGTAGAAAACAAATTTGTAGACAAGAAGAATCCCCACAGCAGATAGTTTTATTCCTGCTGTGAGCAGAGATGTTCCTGGGATGGGTGGGGAGAACGTTCTTAAACACTTCTCACATGTTAGTTTCTCTGGCGCTGCTGCATGTCTCGTCAGACATGGTGAATGTATCAGCTTGAACTAAACAGGCTGTGGATCCTTTGCCTGACCCATTAGATTGGAACATTAAGGGTGTAAAGCCTCAAAGACTAAGGATGAAATGTGACTGGTGTGTAAAAATGACAACTTTTCAAAAAAAAAATTATTGCACAAAAAGGATGCCAGAACCAAAAAAAAAAGCAATCCGTGCATATTCAGGAAAAGTGAATCAGGAGAGTTTTTCTTTTTAATGAATGAGGAACTGATGAGTAGATTAACCATCATATTTGAACTACATTACCATCAAACTATTGTCAGGACTTGGTGTAAATAATTGTATCTCGAGATCCTTTATTCAACTGAGGTCTTTTAATTATTTTTGGTACCTTTTTATATTTAAAATGAAGTATGTCTTTAAATGATTTTGTAGAAGCTGAATGTATTTCCAGAGAGACATTTTGTTTAAAATAAACCTGTACAAAGATGGCCAAAAGGATTATTATGGATTCTGTTCTCCCTGCTGTGGCCTGTGGCGATTCATGTGATTTGAAAATCAATTCGTGGGCTTTTGTGCCAGATTATTAATAACTGCTATTCCCGATCCATCAGTGATATTTCTGTTTGATCTTGTATAAATCATGTGTCACTATCAATAATCTGCAGCTGATCCCTGAAATCATTACACAGAAGTTGTACACTACCCAAAAAAAGTGTACTTCAATAAAGCACATACTAAGCATTCACCAACAAGGAATAAGCAAAAACAAAATTGAAAATTCTAGAAATCTGAAACTGATGGGAATATTCAGCATGTCAGGCAGTGTCTATGAGGGGAGGAATAGAGTTAATGTTACAGGCTCATGAACTTGGAGTTGGCCAGTTCCAATGCGAACAGGAAAGACTGGTTGTCTGAAATTGTTGAATTCAATGTAGAGTGCTGAGGGCTGTAATGTTGCCAAGTCAGAAGATGGGATCTGTTCAAGCTTGTGTTAGACTTTGGAACAGTTAAGAGGCCAAGGACCCAGACCAGACTGGAGGTGAGATGGAAAATTGAAGGGACAGGCAAGAAGTGCAGGCACCTTTGGAATCGGAACTGTAAAGTGCTTACCCAATCCATGCTTAGTCTCTCCAAAGTAGAGGAGACTACAGCATGAGCACCAAATGTAGTAACCTGAAATCAGAGGAGGTACAGATGAAGTGAGAGGACTATCACTAAGGACCCTCACCATCCGGGACATGTCCTCCTCTCGTTACTATCATTGGGGAGGAGGTACAGGAGCCCGCAGACCCACGCTCAACGGTTCAGAAACCACTTCTTCCCCTCTGCCATCAGATTTCCGAGTGCTCCATGAACACTACCTTGTTAGTCCTTTTTGTTTTGCACTATTTACTTGTAATTTGTAGTAACTTTATGTCTGTACTGCTGCCATAAAACAACAAATTTCACGTCATCTAAGTCAGTGACAATAAATCTGATTCTGAATTTTGATGATGGGGAAGAGGCAAAAGCACAGGTATTGGTGGAGGTAGAAGAATCAACTAGAAAAATGTGGAGGGAATGGTCCCTCTCGAATGCTGAAAGGGAAAGGGGAGAAGTGTTTGATAACATTGTGTTTTAATTTAATTTTTAATTTTTTTATTTACAGCATGGTAACAGGCGCTTCCAGCCCAACGAGTCCGCGCCGCCCATTTTAAACCCAAATTAACCTACCCGTACGTCTTTGCAATGTAGGAGGAAACCGGAGCACCCGGAAGAAACCCACGCAGACACGGGAGAATGTACAAACTCCTTACAGACAGCGTCGGGAATCAAACCCCGGTCGCTGGCACTGTAATAGCGTCGCGCTAACCGCTACACTACCGTGATTTGGAGGAAATGAGTGAAAAGTTATAAAGGAGGAGGACCACATTAAATTCAATTTCAGATAACCATCCCTTCCAGTATGTA